>NW_026780749.1:0-90000 GCF_030144855.1 Hypanus sabinus | reverse complement strand
CATAATTTACCATTTCCTTCTTAATGAACTTAGTTTCGTTCTGCAAGTTTTTAAAAGCTTCCCAATCCCCTATCTTCCCACTAACTTTGGCTTCCTTGTATGCTGGCTCTTTTGTTTTCGCCTTGGCTTTGATTTCATTGTCAGCCACGGCAGTGCTCTTCTTCCATTCCATTCTTTCTTTCTTTAAGTCCAGTATGTGTTGTTTCTATTGTAACTGCACCAGGCATCTATTGTCCTGTAACTCATCCCACTGGCCGTGATTATGCCTCATCTCCTGCCTGTCCTTTCTGTCATCTATGTTGCACACTATCTCTGATTTATTTTAGTTTTCCCCTTCCTCATGCCATCACTCCGGTTCCCATCCCCCTGCCAAATTTGTTTAATTAAATTCCACTGGTTAACGTTTTCTTCCATAGTGATGTTTCATTTTTCTGAACTGGCCTCTGATTTAAGTTTTCTGGTCTGTATTTCTTAGCAGACTTCCATATACTCTCATGGAGTGCTGAATCCTGTTTATTTTTTTTTTATTTCCAAGTACATACTTTAGAAGTGTTATCAGACTGTTGGGCGTTTTTTTAAAGTCTGTATAGCTTTTCCTCCTTCTGTCCTCGGTAGTGTTAATCTGGGGGGGTTTCATTGCAAACAGTGTTTTTTTTTTAATTTGTCATTTCAGTTCCTATTGTTCATTTCTAAAGTTTCCAGATCGGAATGGGACATAGTAAATTTTGCCGAAATAATGCTTAAACAATTGGTGTAGCAGAAGTGTTTATTGCCTTTGATGTATTTGCTATACATTGGAGATCTGCTTGGCAAATGTTCTTAAGCCTTGCAGTAAATTTTGTCATGTTTTCCCTTTATCGCACTACTTTATATTTCACTTGCCAGTTGGCATTCCAGAAACCCGCGTATCAAGATTTCTGATGCAACGTCTTAGCCCAAAACTTTGATTCTCGTCCATAAATACGGCCTGACCTGCTGAGCCCCTCCAGCAGGTTGCGTGTATTGCTCTGGATTCCCAGCATCTGCAGTATCCAGCACATCTCATATGTCCCATGTACTTGTAAGTTTCTATAAAGGATGCGCAGGGACGCGGGAAAGGTTGCATAGCTCTGTTGGTGAAAAAATAAAATCAAATTTTAGCGTTCATTTCAAGAGGACTTGAAGATAAAAGCAAGGACTTAACATTGAGGCTGAATAAAGTACTGGCGAGGTTTCACTTGGAATACTGTAAGCAGTTTTTGCCCCTGATAGACAATAGACAATAGGTGCAGAAGTAGACCATTCGGCCCCTCGAGTCTGCACCGCCATTCTGAGATCATGGCCGATCATTCACTATCAATACCCAGTCCCTGCCTTGTCCCCATGTCCCTTGATTCCCCTATCCATCAGATATCTATCTAGCTCCTTCTTGAAAGGATGGGCTAACATGACGTGAGCTTAACGGAGGTTAACGAAAATGATTCCAGGATTGAATATCTTGTCAAAAGAAGAGAATCTGATGGTTGGCATAATTGGAACCTATCTAATGTCTCGATGGATTGGATGTGGAGAGAATGTTCTATGGTGGGAGAGTCTGGAACCAGAGGACACAGTTTCTGAATAGAGGTGCTTCCTTTTGGAACGAAGATGAGATTACCTAGAGAGTGATGAATCTGCGGAATTCGTTGCCAGAGGTAGTTGTGGAGGCCAGTTGACTACGTTTATTTCAGACAGTGTTTGATAGATTCTCCATTGGTCAGGAGATGAAGGGATATAGAGAGAATGCAAGAGATTGGGGCTGCGAGGAAAATTAGGTCAGCCATGATGAAATGGCGGAGCAGACTCGATGAACCAATAATTGCTCCTGCGTCTTATGGTCTCACGTTTCATGCTCATCTCTTCGTTGTGTTGTATCTTGCTGATTCTACCAGCTCTATTACAACTTTCATGCTTTACTTTGCTCTGCAGTTATCTTGTCCAATGTTCGTGTTTATATCTTTATATATAAATTCTATTAATTAAATTAATTGCTCTGCCTTTGATGATGAAGCAGCAATCGTCCGCCTATGGAGGATTTGTCAGCCTATAAAAACAATTATTATATTTATATTGTTTCTCAGCTCAAGCTGGTAAGACTGGAAGTCCGGGCAGCGCGAAACGGACTCATTTCTCAGTTTGCTAGGAACTTGTCTGCTCATCTCCCCGGGATGCTTTCAATGGAGGGTCATTAGAGGTTAACTTAATCTTCTATAGTGACCATTTCTTCATTTCCCTGGATTGTGCTTTCACTTAAGTTTGTCTGTCGATACTTCTTATTAGTTTTACACATGCCGTCATGGAGTGCGAATCCTGGTTTCGTTATAGAAAATATATCCTCAGGAGATATTTTACTTCACCACGCCCCCTCCCTGTTTCATCAATAAATTACCTTGTACTTCCTCCCCTGCCCCGTACACCTCTTCCTCTGACTTACCATCTATTTCCCCACGAATACCAATAATTAAAGGGCATAGGGGGCAGAAGTGAGCATAGATGCGATTACTGAGGAGAAAATGTGCTTTGGAAGCTGAAATGCCTGAAGGTAGATAAGACTCTTGGACCAGTGTTCAGTAAAAGTTCGCTGAAGTGTTTGTGAAGGGATTAGAGCCATAGAACACTAAAACACAAAAATGCCATTCGGCCAATTTAGTCTGTGCCAACCCCGTAATCGGAAAAGTTCCAGCAATCTCCAGCGGAGCCATATCCCTCCGTACCCCTCGCTTCCATGAATCCATCCAAATCCACTGAAATGCTGAAATCGATACAGCCACTTGCTCTGGCAGCCCATTCCACATTCTAACCGCCTTTGAGTGAAGAAGTGCAGCCTCATGTTTCTCTTACAGAAGGAGTAATGATAATTCAAGAGTTTTTCGATTTTGGAAGATTTCTGGGGGACTAGAAAGTTGGAAATGTCACTCCACTCTTTTAAAAGGAGGGGGGAAGAAGAAAGGACATGATGGAACAGATGATCTGACTCCAGTGGTTGGGAAGACTTTGGATTCCTTTCATATGATTTCTCGGTCTACTTAGAGGCGCATGAGTTTTCCTTTGGGGAAATCTTTCCTGAGAAATTTGTTGGAATTCTTTGAGTAATTAATAAGCAAGATAGAAAAATGAAAGTTAGTGGATGTTGTTTGCATGAATTTTCAGATGATCTTTAGCAAGGTTTTGCACTTGAGGCTGCTTAACAACATCACAGGTCATGTTATTACAGGAAGGCTACTGCAATGGATCAAAGATCGGATTGCTGGCAAAAGCAAAGCGTCAGTACAATGCGAGCCTACACTCTTTGCAGCCGGTAACTAACGGTATGTTGCTGGGGTCAGTATTGTGAATGCCTCTTTTCATGTAAAAATATCAACGATCTGGATGAACGATCAGTTCTGGTTTCTGGACCAATGATCAGAATTTATGGCCTGGTGACCAGCTTTTCAGATGATACAAACGTAAGTGCAGGACAGGTAGCTGAGAGCAAACCAGGAGTCTGCAGAAGGTCTCAGTCAGGTCTGGAGAACAGACAATGAAGTGGCAGATGGAATACAGTGTAGGGACTGCAATCTGCAGTCAGGAACTCAGGTTCCCTCAGTATAATATCGCATGAACATTATTAGCAAAAAAACTCCGCTACAATATAAGTTTCATTTCGTTACAGACAGAAATTCCATCTTGGTACTACAAGTAAAGTACATTTCCACAGTGGCAGAGAAACACACAATCACCCCTCGCCATCCGTAAATCCCGTTCAACCCCTGCATTACTTCCCAACTCTGTAAAACCCTCTGACCCCTACAGCACTCGGCAGCTCAGCAAAACCCTCCAACATCCACCCTGGAGCATTTAACGACAGCTGACCCGAGAACACTGTCCGTGGCAGAAGGAAGGGCTCATAAAACACCCTGCTGACTAAAAGAAACTACTGTACTGACACACCAGATCTCTTAGTTTCCCCCGTGAGTTTGTCTGCTCTTGGATAATCTAATCAGAGCAACTGAATGTGGACACAGGAAGCTTCAGGTGAAGATCTGCTAAACCTGAGACCATTCTCAAACAAATCGCCATTTGTTATGTTAAGGGACTGATTTCTCTACCCACCCCCCCAGCCCCACACCATTTTGTGGACTCTGAACTGATTCTTGCTTTTGGATAATCTAATCAGAGCAACTGAACTTGGACACCGGAAGCTTGAGTTGACGATCTGCTAACCCTGAGACTATTGTCAAACAAGTAGCCTTTTGTTATGAAAAGGCTCTGATTTCTCACCCCCCCCCCCCCCCCACACACACACACCATTCTGTGGACTCTGGACTGATTCTTGCTTTTGGATGATCTAATCAGAGCAACTGAACTTGGACACCGGAAGCTTGAGTTGACGATCTGCTAACCCTGAGACTACTGTCAAACAAGTAGCCTTTTGTTATGAAAAGGCTCTGATTTCTCACCACCCCCACCCCCCACACCATTCTGTGGACTCTGGACTGATTCTTTCTCTTGGATAATCTAATCAGAGCAACTAACTGTGGTGGCAGGTTCAGGTAATGATCTGCTAAACCTGAGGCCATGGACAGTTTAGAGAGATTTGTGCCAACCACATAAAACAGGGAAATAGATAATGCAGACACAGACACCGTGGACGTGCTAACGCAAAAGGATCGATTCCATGCTCCGTAACTTGAAGAACCTGTGAGTGTTTTGAGTTGTAATATAAGATAAATTAAGATGAATTAAATGAAATTTCCGTAGCTTTGTCATTATATCGCTCGATTTCATGTAAACAGATATTATAGGAATTTGGCATCAGGTTAGAGAATGGGTACTTTCTGTGTACTGGGCAAATGCAATAACCTGATAGCTACCACATTACAGACACACTGAAGGGCTCGTCCGGCTATGCTGAGCAGCAGATCCAAGCATCCTAACGCTTTACCGACACAAATGAATGGTTACACGGTTCTGGAATAACAAACCAACGTCTGAAATACCTAAAAATAAATCGAGTTCACTCGATCAACAATGTATTGAATGTGGTGGACCATTGTCACTGATTCCAATCCCAGAATATACCACCGCTGCAAAAGACAGTGACGTGTGCCTTTGACAATTCCTTTCTGTGTGACAGAAACAGAATATTGAACAGCCCAAAGCAGGAATGCATGGAGAGATATTGACACAACAAATGGTCGAATGTTCACCTAGGAATGAAATCACTGCAGGCGAGTACTTTTAGCTCGGTCAGCAAATGATTTTACAGGTGGAAACGCCTTGCAGCAGTCAGTGTGTTCCCCATTTTTCCCCTTGGCCTTTCTCGCAGAATACGGCCGTGTGGCCTAATGGATAAGGCGTCTGACTTCGGTGCTTGAATGATGGAAGTCATCAGAAGATTGCAGGTACGAGTCCTGCCACGGTCGTTTTGACAAACTGTCGGATTCAGTTCACTCCCTGCAGTATGATTATCCGCGTGGGGATTAATCGGAATACTCCACTCCCGGGGAAAACGTAATGCATCGTCTTCGTTCTACGCAACATATAATTTTAAGTGTCTAGTCTGTGTAGTATTTCTGCCGACACATAAACAATTTGCTGGAGCTTCTCAGATCTTCAGGAGGAGCTGCTGCTGGGAAGGCAAAATTAATTTCACATTCAGCTCCGTCTCAGAGCAGATCTTATCGGCAAGAATTCACCACACAGCACTGAGGGTGATTTCTTCTGGTTCCAACCCTCGTCCTCTCGGACACAGCACGCTGGTTATCTGCCTGCTGTGGGATGTCTTCATCACTAATTCCCGAGCAGACATCAACCGCCTCAACATTAGGAATCTTCACTGCTTCTCGAACCTTACCCCCACTGAATTTACTGCCCTCTAATCTTTCAGCACCGGTCCCAAAGTTACCATCCAACCTGCTGACAAAGTGCTGCTGTTTTGGAGTGGCGGACTGACCTCCAACTGGCTGAGACTAGGCGGGAACTTTCACACCTATCATGATGCATACACCTCGAAGAATCCCGACACCGGATCTTCAGAGAACTGCATCCGGCATTATCAGTGACATCATCAACTCCGGAGAACCTCCATTCACTGTGGATAACTCGTGTTTCCATTGCCCTGAACTGTCCGCCTTCGACCTTCTACTTGATTCATAAGCCTAAATGTCTGGTTAGGCCCATTGTCTCTGCCAGTTCCTGCCCCACTATCCTGTGTTCTTCCAGCTCCAGTCCAAACTATGCTCCATAATTCAGCCCCTTCCCACCTACATTCGCGAAGCTTTTTGTGCTCTCGATCAACTCACAAACTTTCGACTCCCTGGCCCCGACCGTCGCATTGTCTCCATGGATTTCCAGTCCCTCATCAAGAGGGCGTTAAAACTCTCCACATTTCTAAAGTACACAACCAACCAGCATCCCTCTATCATCACCATCCTCCGTCTGGCAGAACCGGTCCTCACCTCAACAGTTTCTCTTTCTGCTTCTCCCGCTTACTCCAAATTCAATGGGTAGTTATGGACACCCGCATGTGTCCCATATATGTCTCCCTTTTCGTTGCCTAAGTAAATCAATCTACCAAACCAATGTACCACACTTTCCCTGGTAACTCACCCCAACTGCGTCGACCAATGTATTGCTGCCGCTTCCTGCATTCACACTGAGCTCGACAATGTCAACCACTTCGCCTCCAGCTTCCACCCCACCCGTGAACGTCCCACTCAATGCAAGCGAAGCAACGGGAGAAGTAACCAGAGGTCCAAGAGCCAGTCCTCATCGGAGGATCAGTGAGGGTGAGCAACTTTAAATCCCCGGGTGTTCCTAATTCCGAGGTTTTTCCCCGGACCCATCACAAGTGCAAATGCGAAGGAAGCTCGGCGGCGCCTTTGGTTTCGTCGGAGTTTGCGGAGATCGGCAGGACAGCTGGAAACTTGACACATTTCTGTAAATGTGATACCGAGTGTATCGACTGGCTGCCTCATGGCTCGGTATGGGAACATCAATGTCATTGAACGTAAGTTCCTACAGACTGTGGTGTGTTTGGCCCAGTACATGTCCGGTGAAGCTCTCCCACCATTGAGCACATCTATCTTTACGGACATTGCCATTGCTTACATGGTGGGTGGTGGGCGATGATGATTTTTCCTGAAACTTTGGGGGGGGGGGGGCTATTGACTCCTTTTATGTTGCTTGTGCTGCTTCATTATTTCCCTCAATCCCCATTTTCCCGCCTTCTGCCTGTGACCTTTGACACACTGACTGATCAGAAAATTTTGCTATATAAAAAAAACAATTGTTCCGCCTTTACTGCCGTCCATAGCAATGAGTTCCCTAGATAGCAGAATTTTATCTTTATCTTTCTTCTGAAGGGGCGCCCTTGTATTCTGAGGCAGTGCCGTCTGGTCCTAGACTCCCTCCACTATGTGAATTATTCCCACCACATCCATACTCTCGCAGTCTTTCAATATTCTATAGTTGTCAATAATATGCACCCACATTTAATCAAACGCTTCTCACACGTAATCCCTTTAATCTCGGGATCATACCGTCCCATTGCATCATCAATGGGGACAGGAGAGGTTCCGGAGGATTGGAGGGTTGCCAGATGTTCTTCCCTTATTCAGGAAAGGGAGTAGAAATAGCCCAGGAAATTGTAGACCAGTGAGGCTTAATTCAGTAGTTCGTAAGCTGATGGAAAAGATCCTGAGAGGCAGTATTTATTGACATTTGGAAAGGCATAATATCATTAGGAATAGTCAGCATGGCTTGGTCAAAGGCAGGTCGTGCCTTACAAGCCTGATTGATTTTTTTGAGGATGTGACTAAACACATTGATGAAGGTAGAGCAGTAGATGTAATGTATATGGATTTCAGCAAGGCCTTTGATAAGGTACACCGTGCACGGCTTATTGAGAAAGTAAGGAGACATTGGATCCAAAAGGGCATTGCTTTGTGGATCCAGAACTGGCTTGCCCACTGAAGGCAAAGTGTGGTAGTAGACGGGTCAGATTCTGTATGGAGGCCGGTGACCAGTGGAGTGCCTCAGTGATCTGTTCTGGGACCCCAAGTCTTTGTGATTTTTATAAATGACCTGGATGAGGAAGTGGAGGGATGGGTTAGTAAATTTGATGAGGACACAAAGGTTGGGTGTGCTGTGGATAGTGTTGGGGTCTGTCAGAGGTTACAATGGGACATTGATAAGATGCAAAACTGGGCTGAGAAGTGGCAAATGGAGTTCAAACCAGATAAGCGTGAGGGGATATTGTCGGAATTGCGCTCTGTGACGTTCAGCCGGTAAGGAGCTCCATTCCGTATTTGCTGTCCGTGCTAATCCCATAGCGTTCGTCTCTCCCGATGCTGCCCATAGGGATCTGTACACGAGCACCAGGACGCGTCCACGCACCGGTGGTCCTGTGAGCTACGTGTACAGGAGCCAGACGTCCTCCCTGCCCTTTGTAGTTCAGCCTGCGTCCAAAAGTAATTCAGTTTGCCTGCGTCGCCAGCGAGTAGACACTATATGAGGCTTTCTGTCGGAGAGGCTATGCGCTGGCAGGGAAAGAATTACACGTTCAGCTCTCCTTTTCTCTTCGCCGAAAGTGAGAGCCACAAACATCACCCACTATACTATCACCCTAGACATATCACAACAAACATATTGACGTCTATCTGTAACCGTGGTGAATGTCATCCCTCGGCGTCCTATGCAGCAAGGAGAAATCTCTTAGCTTACACAAACCATCCTAATATAATAATCGAGTGCTCAAAGAAATATTCTCATGAAACTATGCAAGAACTGCCCTGCCTTAACTTTACAAAGTGCTACATTTTTTCAAATTAAATTCCACCTGCCAATCCTTGACCACTTTCTAAGTTGGTCTATCCGCTTCATTGTCCAAGACACCACTGATACTGATGTCATTTACAAACTTAGGAACCACCTGATTACCTCAAATTAGCCTCTGCCTGTCTAAATGCTGACAGATCCCAACACCCGCATCCCCTCCTGTAACTCTTCCACCAACGCTGTTAGACTCAACGACCTGCATTTATACATCTTTCTTCCATTTGCTGTACAGATCAAAGACAGATCGTATTTAACCATGATCTGCGAGGTGATGCATTTTGTAGGCAAAAGTAAGAGAGGGATGTCTACATTATTGATAAGGTTTTAGTGACTTTGAGAGTTGTTTATAAATCCAAATATCCACGATGGCACTGGCAATACACGCGATGTATTGCCGACAGATCGCAAAATGTCTGGATGTATTTATTTTGAACCACTGTCGCTGCAATCTGAAGCCCCTAATTTCCCTTTAAGAAACGTACTGTTGATCTGTCTAAATTACTCAGCAGTTTAACGAGCTGCTGAAGGACCAGGTGGACTTGACTCTCGGGAATGCAGGTGCGGCACCTTTCAGCGATCAGCGAAGGTCAGCCATTAACATTGCCGGAAAAGAGGTCGGATCGGAAGACTTCAAGCCAGACTAAATCGCCGGGCTATGAAGCATCCTCTACCGGCATCTTCTTAGCCAAAGGCCAATGACTTGAAAACAAGATGCATTACGTCAGCGCAACATTGCAGTTTCGGAGGGAAATGAGGGACTGCTGTCTTCTCTGTTTCATGGAGACATGGCTCAGTTCGGTGGAACAGCCGGAAGGATTCTCGATCCACTGTTCGGAGAAGATAAGATGTATTGTGGTGCTGGGGGGGGGGGGGGGTGGAACGGCGGTGTTGTTTCATGATAAATTCGTCATGCTCTCCGTACATAGCGGTCTTGCCGCACTCTTGTTCCCCCAATCACAACATCCAATGATTGAGTTCTGTCGGTGCTGCTTACCGAGAGGTTCTCCTCATTGATCCGGACGGCACTTCACATACCGTCAGAGCAGATGTTAAGCAAGCAAACCATGTACTGAGTGACGCGACCAGCAGACAAGGAACTGCCTATCCTGAGGACTTTCAAATCATTGCGGGGTTTCTATCAGGCTTATGTAAGAAATTCTCGTCTTATTTGTCATCAGCACATCATCCTCAGTACCAGCGGCTCCCGCACACTCGACCACGGTTAGAGCACGATCAGGAAAGCCTACCATTCCACCCACAGACCATATTTCGGGCATTCTGAACGTCTGGTTTTCTTTCTCCTACCTCCACCCAGGCGGAGGGTGAGGAACCAGACACCAGATGTATCGGCAACAATGTCGCGGGAATCGGAGGGCAGAGTACTGAACAGAAACAAAAATTACCCAGGGCTTATAAGAGAATCGTAATGTTACCATCTTTATAATGACACTGGAGAACGAGTGTTTCCCACTGATTCATTCAGAGCCCAGAGTGTTTCTTAACCTGAAGCATTGGGTGAACACGCGGTCTGCAAAGTGCTGAACAGTAGATTCGTGACAATATTTATCACATTTATTCATTATTATTCAGCTATAGGTTTTGTTTCATATTTTGGTGGTTTGATAGTTGTCTACTGATGTAGTCAGAACCTTATCAGCTTTCCTGGTGGTTTAGTGGTTAGGATTCGGCGTTCTCACCGCCGCGGTGGGGTTCGATTCCCGATCAGGGAATTAAGATATTGCCTGCTGCAATTTAATGTGTTTATTTTAAATTATTTTGTGTATTAACTTGCTTCCACAACAACCCGATTCCTGTCGATGCTTAACCTTCATCCGCCTGATTCAGCACCATAAAATCTCAAAATATATGAGCAGAACATGACATTGTGAAAAATAGCGCAGGTGCTGTCTCAATAAAGCTCGAAATAACTGTGCGAGGTCTTACAGACAATAACTTGCAATCGATACAATGTAGGTTTGATCTTCTTCACTCCTCACTGCAACACAATCCACTCAGAGATGCTGTCTGTCTGTAGAAGAGGGTGACCATACATTTCCCATATTGGACTCTGGTCCTACTCACTCAGTTTGCGACATCATCTTGACTCATCTGCACGGGGTCATCTCTGCTCAAATCGCAGTGAGTATTGTCAGGTCCAGTCGGGTTTATCGCCGTGTGCACAGGGACGGTGAGGGACAGGTACAATGAAACACTTGCAGCATCATTGCAGGCTCGAAAAGACAGACAGTACGCAACGCATATATTGTACAATTCTGCGTCATTAACAAAAGATGGATATCAATCTTGTGCCAGTTTCAGGCTTGGAAATGATTCCTCAGGCAAACTGATGTCATAGATTGCGAACTATTATATCCACGGGAGAGCATCCAGGCCCAAGAAAGGCTGTTTATTCCTTTTCTTTAAACAGACAGACAACAGAATGAAGGGAAGTGTCTAGTCCTTTTCAGCCAGCCTTGGCATTCAATGAGATCAGGCTGGCCGAGACTTTTTCTCAATCCCCCCCCCCCCCCCCGCCATACAGCAGTTGCCGGTCAAAAGTCGGCAGGTCACCTCCACCAAATCTTCTACCGTCCCCCCAGATGAGAGGAGATAAACTTCTGTCGCCCGCCTTTATTTCAACGCCCTGACAGCGCCCCCAGCTTCGATCAGAAACATATTGATAATAATGTTATATAATGGGACATTGTACTGAGTTTTTCTCGGTATTGACGGGATTTTGTGGATGCAGAAGCAGTCAGAGTCTGTGGGAGGGAACAACACTTGGTGAAACCCTTTCCCCAACTGGATAACACGGTGGATTGACATCTGCATACACGAATGGGAGCTAGGTAGGTTGCACGTCATTTGACGAGATTTGTTGATATCGGACAATTACACCGCTCAGTGACAATTGGCGAGGGTGATTTTGACGGAAGGTCAGCGAACCGATTTGTCTATGGCAATAGGCGGGGTCGCTCGCTGGACAAAAGAGCAATGGGGAGTCTGTACAATGAGGGATATGAAACCGGCGAAAGCTTTTCACGTTCAGAGACCGTGCTGCCCACTTCTGTAAAAGGATGAAGTCCACTTCTTTACACTGACGCTGAAATATCCGTTCTCTGCATTTGATTCTTTTAGTTTTACAAGTCGGTAAAGCTGCAAACTACAAAGCGTTTATGCTGCCCAGAGGGGGATTGGTCAGAGTCGTAATAGAAATGAAAGTTGCACAATGAGTGTAAAAATCTATAAATCTGCCGGCTGGTACGTAGTTGTCAAATGAACACAGACAGCAGCCAGGATGTTAAATTTTTATTGGCAGTGAGGTTTCTATTCCCTGGCGCTGCAGTTTGAGCGCTGCAAACAGGATTCGAACATGGCGCGGAAAATCCCCATTGGATTTCAAGTCCAACGCCTTAACCACTCGGCCATCGCAGCTCCATTAATGTTCATTGCACCCACTGTAGCACTACAACTGAAGTCATGGTTGTACTTACTTTCGGTAATGGAAAAGGTGATTCATCATTCCAATACAAATAGTATAATTCGACAGCTTTGGAATTTGTTCCAACACAGTTATATCAGAACGTGAATGTGGAGCGATAACACTGCCGTCAGTATCGTAAATGAAGGAGATTTCCATTGTTGGGGATAAAGGTCGGGATCAGAATCAGGTTTATAATGACGGACATATGTCAACATTACATTGTTGTTATATATTCTACCCCTCCTGAACCGAATTTTAAAATTGCATTTGCCTTCCTTTACCGCTGACTAAGCCTGGAAGTAAACATTCAGGGAATATTGCACAAGTTCACTTTGCACCTCTGATTTCAGAAAACCTTCCCCATTTAGAGACGTTTTTATCCTTTCTTCCAAAGTGCATCACCGTACCGCACGATGATCTATTTGACAAATCTCCTCCCTTTCTCCTCAACTGTCTTTGATCTTCAAACTGCTTGGAATCTTTTGAGTTATCTAACACGTTCAAGTCAGGCTACCTTTCTTTTATTGTCCTTTCTTCAGCCTAACTTCCTTCTTTCAGAGCGGAGTGACAGTCATAATTCTCCAGTCATCAGCATCTATTCTCGAATATCAAGTCACTTTTATTTTCATTTCGACCATAACTGCTGGTACAGTACATAGTAAAAATGAGACTACTTTTTGAGGACCATGGTGTTACATAACACAGTACAAAAAACTAGAGTAAACTACGTAAAAAGCAACACAGAATAGAACTACACGAGACTACAGACCTACCCAGGACAGCATGAAGTACACAAAACAGTACAGGCATTACATTAAATAATAAACAAGACAATAGGGCAGTAAGGTGTCAGTCCAGGCTCTGTGTATTGAGGAGTCTGATAGCTTGGGGGGAAGAAACTGTTACATCGTCTGGTCGCGAGAGCCCGAATGCTCAAACGGCAGGAGGGAGAAAAGTTTGTAGGAGCGGTGCATGTGGTCCTTCATAATGCTGGTTCATTTGTGGATGCAGCGTGTAGTATAAATGTCCGATAATCTTCTCAGCTGATCTCATTATCCGCTGCAGGGCCTTGCAATCATTAATGGTTCAGTTTCCGAACCAGGTAGTGATGCAGCTGCTCAGGATGCTCTCAATACAACCCCTGTAGAATGTGATGAGGATGCGGGGTGGGAAATGGACTTTCCTCAGCCTTCGCTGCTGGGCTTTCTTTGCTATGGAGCTGTTGTATGTAAATAATGATTCGTGAAGGAGTGCCTACAGAATCTCTCCAGTTACCACTTTCAGGACCATGGGGTGTAGTCCAACTGGTCCCGATGACATCTAACTTCTGTCCTTTCAGCTTCACGGGCACCTTCTCCAGGTGATAACATCCACTCTCACTGATGCCCTCTGACACATGTTTCTCGCTGCCTGCCATTATGCTGGTGTCTTCCACAGAGCAGCCTGGCGCAAAATATTCAGTCAGTTCGTCCCTTTTCTTTTCCCCCCATTACTGCTTCTTCCGCGTCATTTTCCAGCTTTCTGATACCCACACTCGCATCCCTTTTAATATTCGTATGTCTGAACAGAGGTATTTTCTCCAGTATTGGCCAGTTTTGAAAGCGTCCGGCTTCCCTCTAATGCTTGCTACATTATAAACCCTCACTTTTGCTTTTATGCTGTCTTTACTTTCTGGTATCAGACATGGTTGCCTCATCCGCCCTTTCCAATATTTATTCTTATTTAGGATGCACCTTTCCCATTAACCCGTAAAACACCAACCATTGTGGATTTTCTCTCAGCCATGCTAGTGCCCCTTTCCAATCCACCTGGCCCGCTCCAGACTTGGGTCGCCGTTCTTTTCTGCGAGTAACAGGGTCGAGGACTATCATCGTCCCTGTTTTTATTTCTGCGAGTGACGGGTTCGAAGACAGTTATGGTCCCTGAGTTCTTTATTCTGCGAGTGTGTCTGATCATAAGACCCTGGGGAACAATCAGACCGCCAAGCGATTGAAATCCCGCCGGGCCCGTTGGCCATTGTTTTTTGGGCGGTTCAAGTTTACCCTCATGTACCTTCCAGGATCCAAGGACGGGAAGTCGGTCGCGCTTTCCCGCCAGCATGACTCCACGGATATCACCTCCATTCCCGAGACGATCCTCCCACCATCCTGAGTGTGGCCACCCTCACTTGGGAGATCCAGGCTAAGGTAAAGGAAGCCCAGCGGGACGAATCCGCCCCTGGCAATGGACCCGGCGATCGCCCGTACGTGCCCGTCTCCGTCAGGTCTCAGGTTCTCCAGTGCGGGCACACATCCCGGTTCACCTGCCACCCCGGGAGTGATCGGACCCTGGTAACGGACTCGGCGATCGCCTGTACGTGCCTGTCTCCGTCAGGTCTCAGGTTCTCCAATGCGGGCACACATCCCGGTTCACCTGACACCCCGGGAGTGATCGGACCCTGGTAACGGACCCGGCGATCGCCTGTACGTGACGGTCTCCGTCAGGTCTCAGGTTCTCCAATGGGGTCACACATCCCGGTTCACCTGGCACCCCGGGAGTGATCGGACCCTGGTAACGGACCCGGCGATCGCCTGTACGTGACGGTCTCCATCGGGCCTCAGGTTCTCCAATGGGGGCACACATCCTGGTTCACCTGCCACCCCGGGAGCGATCGGACCCTGGTAACGGTCCCGGCGATCGCCCGTACGTGCCTGTCTCCGTCAGGCCTCAGGTTCTCCAATGGGGGCACATATCCCGGTTCACCTGCCACCCCGGGAGTGATCGGACCCTGGTAACGGACCCGGCGATCGCCCGTACGTGCCCGTCTCCGTCAGGTCTCAGGTTCTCCAATGGGGTCACACATCCCGGTTCACCTGCCACCCCGGGAGTGATCGGACCCTGGTAACGGACCCGGCGATCGCCTGTACGTGCCTGTCTCCGTCAGGTCTCAGGTTCTCCAATGCGGGCACACATCCCGGTTCACCAGACACCCCGGGAGTGATCAGACCCTGGTAACGGACCCGGCGATCGCCTGTACGTGTCGGTCTCCGTCAGGCCTCAGGTTCTCCAATGGGGTCACACATCCCGGTTCACCTGCCACACCGGGAGTGATCGGACCCTGGTAACGGACCCGGCGATCGCCCGTACGTGCCCGTCTCCGTCAGGCCTCAGGTTCTCCAATGGGGGCAGACATCACGGTTCACCTGCCACCCCGGGAGTGATCGGACCCTGGTAACGGACCCGGCGATCGCCTGTACGTGCCTGTCTCCGTCAGGTCTCAGGTTCTCCAATGCGGGCACACATCCCGGTTCACCTGCCACCCCGGGAGTGATCGGACCCTGGTAACGGACCCGGCGATCGCCTGTACGTGCCTGTCTCCGTCAGGTCTCAGGTTCTCCAGTGGGGGCACACATCCCGGTTCACCTGACACCCCGGGAGTGATCGGACCCTGGTAACGGACCCGGCGATCGCCCGTACGTGCCCGTCTCCGTCAGGTCTCAGGTTCTCCAATGGGGTCACACATCCCGGTTCACCTGCCACCCCGGGAGTGATCGGACCCTGGTAACGGACACGGCGATCGCCTGTACGTGCCTGTGTCCGTCAGGTCTCAGGTTCTCCAATGCGGGCACACATCCCGGTTCACCAGACACCCCGGGAGTGATCAGACCCTGGTAACGGACCCGGCGATCGCCTGTACGTGTCGGTCTCCGTCAGGCCTCAGGTTCTCCAATGGGGTCACACATCCCGGTTCACCTGCCACCCCGGGAGTGATCGGACCCTGGTAACGGACCCGGCGATCGCCCGTACGTGCCCGTCTCCGTCAGGCCTCAGGTTCTCCAATGGGGGCAGACATCCCGGTTCACCTGCCACCCCGGGAGTGATCGGACCCTGGTAACGGACCCGGCGATCGCCTGTACGTGCCTGTCTCCGTCAGGTCTCAGGTTCTCCAATGCGGGCACACATCCCGGTTCACCTGCCACCCCGGGAGTGATCGGACCCTGGTAACGGACCCGGCGATCGCCCGTACGTGCCCGTCTCCGTCAGGCCTCAGGTTCTCCAATGGGGGCAGACATCCCGGTTCACCTGCCACCCCGGGAGTGATCGGACCCTGGTAACGGACCCGGCGATCGCCTGTACGTGCCTGTCTCCGTCAGGTCTCAGGTTCTCCAATGGGGGCACACATCCCGGTTCACCAGACACCCCGGGAGTGATCGGACCCTGGCTCTCCTGAGGAAGCACTTTTGGTGTCCGTCCACGGAGGGAAACACCCGTTCTTATGTCTTGGCTTGTTCCGTCTGTGCCCAGGGAAAGTTCTCTCATCGACCACCTGCGGGTCTTCTTCGTCCTCTAACTGTACCTGGTCGTCCCTACTCACACATCGCCCCAGACCTCGTCACTGGTCTACCCCTTCCCGCGGAACCAGCAGTGTCCACACCGTGGTAGACCGATTTTCTAAGGCGGTGTACATTGTGGCCCTCCCTAAACTCACTTCCCCTCAAGAAACCGCAGGTCTTCTCATCCGCCAGGTCTTCCGCCCCCATGTAATCCCCGCGGACATAGTCTCCGATCTAGATCCCCAGTACGTCTCACAGGTATGGAGAGCCTTCTGTCAGGCCTCAGGTGCATCAGCCAGCCTGTCATCCGGCTTTCACCCCCAGTCGAACGGGCAGACGGAACGGGTCAACCAAGACCTGGAGCGACCACCTCCCGTGGGTTGAGTACGCCCCCAACTCTCTGGTGAGCTCTGCCATTGTGCGCTCTCCGTTCGAGTACTCCCTTGGGTACCAAGCCCCGATGTTCCCTGCGCAAGAAGGAGAGATTGCGGTACCGTCGATTCGGGACCATATTGATCGGTGCCGTAAGTTTTGGGAGGAAACTCGCGCGGCCCTACTCAGATCAACAAATCAAAATAAGAAGACAGCCGACCGAGACCGGACTCCGGCGCCGGAGGTACCAACCTGGGCAGATGTTGTGGCTTTCCTCCAAGGACATCCTGCTCAAAAACGAACATAGGAAACTCGCCCCCCGCTTCCTGGAACCATCCAAGGTTGACAGGATTATCAATCCCACAGCGGTCCGCCTACTATTGCCAAGGTCCATGCGCATCCACCCAACTTTTCAAGGGTCTCAGATAAAGCCAGTTTCCGTCAGCCCCTTGTGTCCCCCACCTGGGACTCCCCCACCTGCCCGTATCATCGACAACCATCCGGCATACACCGTCCGAAGACTACTGGATGTACGCCGTAGGGGCAGGTGTCTCCAATACCTAGTGGACTGGGAAGGGTCCAGAAGAGCTTTCCTGGGTCCCCCGCTCCTTCAGTTTAGACCGTTCCCTCATCCAGGACTTTCATCGGGACAATTCAGACAGGCCTGGAGGATCGCACGGAGCCTCCCATTGTATGGCGGGGGATTACTGCCATGATCACTTCAAGTTCCTGGTTATCTTCCTCCGGAATTGGGCCTCAATCACGTCGTTTATTTCCCATTCATTCCCATTTTCCACTAAATACAAACACCTGCTTTCCATCAGCAAATGCAGTGTAAATATCCTGTGACCACAACTAGGAGCGGCCAGTTCGCTGGTCGACTCGTGTACGAGTAATCTCGTGCCATGGTTCTTAGGACGATCAGTTACAAATCCAGCATCTTTCCTGAATCCTCTACGAAAACCAAGACTCCAGGTAATGACTCCCTTGGCACCCATTCCACGCCCGTGTTCAGCACTTGGGTTCGTTCCACTGCCACATCCCTGTAACACTCTACCTATACCCATACTCCAGGGAATAAGTTCCTAAACTAATAATACGTGTTACTGAGAACGGAAAGTAACAGTGGACAATGTTTTGTACTTATTGCTGTACTTCAGAGCAGGGCGGGGAGGCGATGTCTCGGGTCATTGCTCAAGAGCGCAAAGCATTGAGCACTTTGCACGGTTTCTGTGGTGTAGTGGTTATCACGTTCGCTTTACACGCGAAAGGTCCCCAGTTCAATCCTGGGCAGAAACATTGTTTGGGCTTCAGTGCTTCAAATGAACTTGAGACTCAAATTTTCAGTTTGTGTTCAAGTTTACTGTCATGTGCATCCAGGTGTAAAAATAATGAACATTCTCTTTTCTTGCAGTAGCGCATTGTATTTCAAACCTGGCAAAGGTAAATTAAAGCAAGAAGAATTAATAGAAATTATATTTAATTTACAGGAGACCATAAAGGGATTTAAACCTAAGGAGGTTCGTGGATAACGTACACTGCGTAACGGGAGAATCAGCCTTCAACCCTATTGTCATGTATTGTCGCATGAGGATGCATTGTGGTTTCAACGAAGCTCACACCTCAAATGTTCCCATCCAGAGCAACATCAGAAATAACTTTGTGCTGAAAAATTTCAAACCTACTTTAAAATAGCAAATCGCTTTCGTTTTCCACACCCCTGTATTCCATTCCTTCCTCGTCTCACCATACAGACTCTCCGTTCATATTCTCCACCACAGTATTCTGGGTTCCACCTTTTCAGTCTGCCTCTCCCCATCTCTCTCTATTTCTTTATCTCACATGCATTCAATCTCTCTGCTTCTCTTTGTTTTCTCTGTCGCGAGCAGCACCACAGCAACCACACGTCAGACGCGCAAATATTTGTGCTCAGTACAGTTACAACTGTGGAAACAGTTGGTAACATCAACACCTAAAACTTTCAATCTGTGATCTTCCGGTGATATTGCAGCGCAGACAGAAGTCAAATATCTTACCATTGGTATCGCTCATTCCATTCCTGTTAAAGGTCCAAGGAGGAAGAATTGATCACAACTCTGACATCGCAGTTCTGCGGGAATGTCGAAAAGTATGGTAAAAATCTTCCTATATAATGACGGTAATGTAGAACAGGAAAACTGGGCACTTTTTAGTTTTGAGACGAGGTGATGGTGGGAGATCTCATATCGGTACAGAGTTGGGATCACGGTCCATTTCAATATATTGAAGTGGTTGTGATTCCATGTAAAATTAAAACGTGGGCGAAATATCCCGCGCCTGCATAAGGGTCAGTAACTGGCCGTGGAGGTTCATCCGTAAAGTCAACGTCAGGAATAAATACTTATCTCGGAAAACGCTCCGCCCCTGATTCAACGCGCAGCCCGTGTAGAGTTACTCCGAAATAACTCCCGATCTTTCTCCAGTAACACTCTTAACTTTATCACCTTATTAAAGTCTTACGGCCGGACATTCTGATCAAACCAGCCACAATTATATTGTTTAGCATTTCGACAACGTAATTGCCAGTGATGCTTTACTCCGGGATCCCCACGGTGGAAGTGAAATGTTTGAAATATATGCCACTGAAAAGTGATCAGTGAAAATGTATCCTGGGGTATCAGTGGAGTCCAGTTGGAAAATAACACCTCGCCTTTGGACGTTACGGAACAGATGGGTAGTATATTGACAGTCACACACAAGATGCTTGTGGAACACAGCAGGCCAGGGAGCATCTATAGGGAGAGGCACTGTCGGTGTTTCGGGCAGAGACCCTTCGTCAGGACTAACTGAAATGAAAGATACTGAGATTTGAAAGTAGTGGTGGGAGGTGGAAATGCGAAATGATAGGAGAAGACCGGAAGGGCTGGGATGAAGCTAAGAGCTGGAAAGGTGATTAGCAAAAGTGATACAGAGCTGAAGAAGGGAAGTGATCATGGGACGGGAGGCCTCATGAGTAAGAAAGTGGGGAGGAGCACCAGAGGCAGATGGAGAACAGGCAGAGTGATGGGTAGAGAGAAAAAAAAAAAACAACAGCAGTTAAATATGTCAAGGATGGAGTGATAATGAGGACATGGAGGCCACCTGCTGTACCAGCGAGTGAGGAATGGGCAATTGTTCACCAAGTTGTAGTTCCTAAGGTTTATAGGACTGAAATTTTAACTTTGGCCCACAGTATACCCTTACATCGACATTTTGGAGTGAATAAAACTAAACAGGATTATCAAAAAATGTTACTGGCCTAATTTGAGGACAGATGTTGTGACCTTTCGCAGAACCTGTCACACTTGTCAAATTGTGGGTAAACCTAATCAGGTCACCCCAGTGGCTCCACTGTAGTCTAAACCTGCATTCAGTGACTCCTCTTCAAAATTTATAGTGGATTGTGCTGGCCCTTTGCCAAAGACTAAAGCTGGCCATCAGTATCTGCTAACTATTATGTGTACTACATCCTGATTCCCAGAGGCAATACCTCTCAGAAATATTAAAGCTAAAACTGTGGCAAAGGCTGTTACCAAATTTTTTACTTTTTCTGGTTTGCCTAAAGAAATCCAGTCTGAACAAGGAAGTAATTTTACATCTGGATTATTCCAGCAGGGAGTTTATGAACAGGGAACTAAACAAATTACATCATCTGCATACCATCCAGAATCACAGGGGCTTTTGAAAGATTTCATTCTGCCCTCAAAACCATGATTAAGACATATTGTGTTGAAAATGGAAAAGACTGGAATGAAGGAATACATTTGCTTTTGTTTGTAGTAAGAGAGTCAGTACAGGAATCACCGGGATTTACTCCATTTGAGCTTGTATTTGGTTGTAGAGTGAGGGAACCTTTGACCTTGTTAAAGAACATAGGATTAATGGGGATGTACATGTTAAGTTGTTAGACTATGTTTTGAAGATCAAAGATAAACTACTCCACACCTGAGGTCTAGCGAGACAAAACTTAGATTTCTCAGAACAAAGTGAAGTGTTGGTTTGATAGGAGGGCTTGGGAAAGAAAATTCCACGTGGGGGATAAGGCGCTTACCTTATGTTGAAGAATGTTGACAAATCCACCTCAGGCGAATCTCAATAGACCGTATGAAATGGTCTCTCAAATTAATGATCTGAATTGTGTTATTAAAACACCCGACCAATGTAAACCAGCACAGGTTGTACACATAAATATGATAGTCTTATTTTGACAAGCAGGCACCATCGGTGAGTGTTGTTGTCAAAACATATGAATCTGGTAACCCTGAGAATGAAACAATTGACTCGTCTGAGAATTTTCACAAGCCAAACATGGTCCCAGTTAGGCTAATGAACTCGGTTGTTCCAGAAAACATTGATAACAGGTTGGCACACCTGCAGCCAAAGCAACAACAATAGCTGAAGAAATTAATTCTGGAGTTTAAAAATGTATTTCCCATTGTTCCCAAGCAACCCACAGTCGCAGTACATAACGTAGATAATGGTCAAGCCAAACCGCTTAAACAACACCCATATTGCATGAATGCAGAAAAGTGTAAATTGCCTGAGCAGGGAATTGAATATATACTGGAAAATGGTATTATTAGTCCTTTAGCAGCAGATTGCTCACCCTGTGTTATTGTGCTCAAACCTGATCATAGTGTTAGATTTTGCACTGATTATAGGAAGGTAAATGCAGTAACAAAAGCAGATGCCCATCCTGTCCCTAGGGAGGATGATTGCACCGAAAAGGTTGGAAAAGCTAAATTTCTTACAAAGATTGATCTGTTGAAAAGGTATTGGTGTGTTCCATTGATGGACAGAGGTAGAGAAATTTCTGCATTTGTGACACCATCTGGTTTGTGTGAATACAATGTTTTACCTTTTGGAAGGAAAAATGCTCCAGGAACATTCCAGAGAATGAATGATCCTGTAATTCGAGGATTAGAACACACAGATGCCCATATTGATGACTTAGTTACAGGGAGTGCCACTCGGGAAGAGCATATCTCTGCAGTAGAAAAGCTGTTTGACAGGCTTTCCTAGGACAACCTAAGAGTGAATATGGCCATGCCACTGTGACCTGTCTTGACTATGTTGTAGGTCTAAGCAAGTTGGCTCCTGTTCGGTCAAAAGTCCAGGCAATTTCACAAGTTCCTATTCTGTCTGTTGAGAAGGTTCCTACAAGGTTTCTGGGAATGAATGGATATTATCGTAAGTTCTGTAAGAACTTTGCTGCTGTCGCTCTTCCTCTGACTAATCTCCTGAAGAAGGTTGAAAAGTTTGTTTGGACCGACCCTTGTCAGAAGGCATTTGATCGATTGAAAGTTATTATTTGAATTTAGGCCAATCAATGTAGTGTTGTCATCACATTTAATTAGCAGATTGGAGCTGTAGGTGACAGCACAAGTCATGGGTGCACAGAAAGTAAAGGACAGGACCAAAGAGACAACCCTGTGGGTTATGCGTCCTGAGGGTCAGGGAGACAGAGGAGATGGAGCCCACTCTTACCACCTGACGGCGATCTGACAGGAAGTCCAGGATCCAGCTACACAAGGCAGGGTGAAGGCCGAGGTCTCTGAGCTTCTTGTCGATACTTCACGCATTCGTATGGCTACTGCTCTGCCCAAGACTGCAAGGAACTGCAGAGAACTTTGGAGCGCAGTGAACATCAGAGAAACAAGCCTCCACTCCATGGACTCTTCCTACATTCCCTTGCCTCGGGAAAGCAGGCCATGTACTCAAAGAACCTCATAACCTGGACATTCTTGCTGCAATCTTGCTCCCACATTGGTGGAGAGATACAAAAGCCTTAAAGTGCGTAACACCAGGCTGAAGGATGGCTTCCTGTCTGTGGTTATAAGCCAAATGAATGGCAAAATGGACTCGACCTCACAATGTAACTCGACGTGACCATGCACCATATGTCTATCTGCACTACACTTTCTCTGCAGCCATAATGCTTTGTTACAGTTACTGTTTTGTCATATATCAGCTCAATGTACTGTTGCAATGTATCGATCTGTGTGGATGGTACATCAGGCAAGATTTTCACTGTAGCTCAGTACTTGATAAGAATATACAAATTCCCCGTTTTAATTGTGTGGAAATATTAGATAGACTGAGCTTCTGCTCTGGAACTACAGAAGGAAACTGAACTGTTGTCATATCTGAGGAATGCAAATAAATAGAAAAAACTTCAATCTCGCATTACGACCTGCGGTAACTGGGATCAGGTGACTGGTGGTGGGTCTCCCATATGAATATCAGAATCAGGTTTAATAGCACCGGCATATGTCATGAAATGCGTTGTCTCTGCGGCAGCAGTAGAACCTAATTCATAACCATAGATTTTAACAATTGTGATTTAATATAAGAATATAATTATTACATAGTTAAATTATATAAATAGTACAAAATGAAAAAAGGAGCGGTTTGTAGGAGCGGTGCTTGTGGTCCTTCATAATGCTGGTTCCTTTGTGGATGCAGCGTGTAGTATAAATGTCCGTAATGGCGGGAAGAGAGACCCCGATAATCTTCGCAGCTGATCTCATTATCCGCTGCAGGGCCTTGCAATCATTATTGGTTCAGTTTCCGAACCAGGTCGTGATGCAGCTGCTCAGGATGCTCTCAATACAACCCCTGTAGAATGTGATGAGGATGGGGGTGTGGGAAATGGACTTTCCTCAGCCTTCTCAGAAAGTAGAGACGCTGCTGGGCTTTCTTTGCTATGGAGCTGTTGTATGTAAATAATGATACGTGAAGGAGTGCCTACAGAAACTCTCCAGTTACCACTTTCAGGACCATGGGGTGTAGTCCAACTGGTCCCGATGACATCTAACTTCAGACCTTTCAGCTTCACGGGCACCTTCTCCAGGTGATAACATCCACTCTCACTGATGCCCTCTGACATGTGTTTCTCGGTGCCTGCCATTATGCTGGAGTCTTCCACAGAGCAGCCTGGCGCAAAATATTCATTCAGTTCGTCCCTTTTCTTTTCCCCCCATTACTGCTTCTTCCGCGTCATTTTCCAGCTTTCTGATACCCACACTCGCATCCCTTTTAATATTCATATGGCTGAACAGCGGTATTTTCTCCAGTATTGGCCAGTTTTGAAAGCGTCCCAAACCTCCGGCTTCCCTCTAATGCTTGCTACATTATAAACCCTCACTTTTGGCTTTATGCTGTCTTTACTTTCTGGTATCAGCCATGGTTGCCTCATCCGCCCTTTCCAATATTTATTCTGATTTAGGATGCACCTTTCCCATTAACCCGTAAAACACCAACCATTGTGGATTTTCTCTCAGCCATGCTAGTGCCCCTTTCCAATCCACCTGGCCCGCTCCAGACTTGGGTCGCCGTTCTTTTCTGCCAGTAACAGGGTCGAGGACTATCATCGTCCCTGTTTTTATTTCTGCGAGTGACGGGTTCGAAGACAGTTCTGGTCCCTGAGTTCTTTATTCTGCGAGTGTGTCTGACCATAAGACCCTGGGGCACAATCAGACCGCCAAGCGATTGAAATCCCGCCAGGCCCGTTGGCCATTGTTTTTTGGACGGTTCAAGTTTACCCTCATGTACCTTCCAGGATCCAAGGACGGGAAGTCGGTCGCGCTTTCCCGCCAGCATGACTCCACGGATATCACCTCCATTCCCGAGACGATCCTCCCACCATCCTGAGTGTGGCCACCCTCACTTGGGAGATCCAGGCTAAGGTAAAGGAAGCCCAGCGGGACGAATCCGCCCCTGGCAATGGACCCGGCGATCGCCCGTACGTGCCTGTCTCCGTCAGGTCTCAGGTTCTCCAATGGGGTCACTCATCCCGGTTCACCTGCCACCCCGGGAGTGATCGGACCCTGGTAACGGACCCGGCGATCGCCTGTAGGTGCCTGTCTCCGTCAGGTCTCAGGTTCTCCAATGCGGGCACACATCCCGGTTCACCTGCCACCCTGGGAGTAATCGGACCCTGGTAACGGACCCGGCGATCGCCTGTACGTGCCCGTCTCCGTCAGGTCTCAGGTTCTCCAATGGGGGCACACATCCCGGTTCACCTGACACCCCGGGAGTGATCGGACCCTGGTAACGGACCCGGCGATCGCCTGTACGTGCCCGTCTCCGTCAGGCCTCAGGTTCACCAATGGGGTCACACATCCCGGTTCACCTGCCACCCCGGGAGTGATCGGACCCTGGCTCTCCTGAGGAAGCACTTTTGGTGTCCGTCCACGGAGGGGAACACCCGTTCTTATGTCTCGGCTTGTTCCGTCTGTGCCCAGGGAAAGTACTCTCATCGACCACCTGCGGGTCTTCTTCGTCCTCTAACTGTACCTGGTGTCCCTACTCACACATCGCCCCAGACCTCGTCACTGGTCTACCCCTTCCCGCGGAACCACCAGTGTCCACACCGTGGTAGACCGATTTTCTAAGGCGGTGTACATTGTGGCCCTCCCTAAACTCACTTCCCCTCAAGAAACCGCAGGTCTTCTCATCCGCCAGGTATTCCGCCTCCATGGAATCCCCGCGGATATCGTCTCCGATCTAGATCCCCAGTTCGCCTCACAGGTATGGAGAGCCTTCTGTCAGGCCTCAGGTGCATCAGCCAGCCTGTCATCCGGCTTTCACCCCCAGTCGAACGGGCAGACGGAACGGGTCAACCAAGACCTGGAGCGACCACCTCCCGTGGGTTGAGTACGCCCCCAACTCTCTGGTGAACTCTGCCATTGTGCGCTCTCCGTTCGAGTGCTCCCTTGGGTACCAAGCCCCGATGTTCCCCGCGCAAGAAGGAGAGACTGCGGTACCGTCGATTCGGGACCATATTGATCGGTGCCGTAAGTTTTGGGAGGAAACTCGCGCGGCCCTACTCAGATCAACAAATCGAAATAAGAAGACAGCCGACCGAGACCGGACTCCGGCACCGGAGGTACCAACCTGGGCAGACGTTGTGGCTTTCCTCCAAGGACATCCCGCTCAAAAACGAACATAGGAAACTCGCCCACCGCTTCCTGGGACCATCCAAGGTTGACAGGATTATCAATCCCACAGCGGTCCGCCTACTATTGCCAAGGTCCATGCGCATCCACCCAACTTTTCAAGTGTCTCAGATAAAGCCAGTTTCCGTCAGCCCCTTGTGTCCCCCACCTGGGACTCCCCCACCTGCCCGTATCATCGACATACATCCGGCATACATCGTCCGAAGACTACTGGATGTACGCCGTAGGGGCAGGTGTCTCCAATACCTAGTGGACTGGGAAGGGTCCAGAAGAGCTTTCCTGGGTCCCCCGCTCCTTCAGTTTAGACCGTTCCCTCATCCAGGACTTTCATCGGGACAATTCAGACAGGCCTGGAGGTTCGCACGGAGCCTCCCATTGTGTGGCGGGGGATTACTGCCATGATCCCTTCTAGTTCCTGGTTATCTTCCTCCGGAATTGGGCCTCAATCACGTCGTTTATTTCCCATTCATTCCCATTTTCCACTAAATACAAACACCTGCTTTCCATCAGCAAATGCAGTGTAAATATCCTGTGACCACAACTAGGAGCGGCCAGTTCGCTGGTCGACTCGTGTACGAGTAATCTCGTGCCATGGTTCTTAGGACGATCAGTTACAAATCCAGCATCTTTCCTGAATCCTCTACGAAAACCAAGACTCCAGGTAATGACTCCCTTGGCACCCATTCCACGCCCGTGTTCAGCACTTGGGTTCGTTCCACTGCCACATCCCTGTAACACTCTACCTATACCCATACTCCAGGGAATAAGTTCCTAAACTAATAATACGTGTTACTGAGAACGGAAAGTAACAGTGGACAATGTTTTGTACTTATTGCTGTACTTCAGAGCAGGGCGGGGAGGCGATGTCTCGGGTCATTGCTCAAGAGCGCAAAGCATTGAGCACTTTGCACGGTTTCTGTGGTGTAGTGGTTATCACGTTCGCTTTACACGCGAAAGGTCCCCAGTTCAATCCTGGGCAGAAACATTGTTTGGGCTTCAGTGCTTCAAATGAACTTGAGACTCAAATTTTCAGTTTGTGTTCAAGTTTACTGTCATGTGCATCCAGGTGTAAAAATAATGAACATTCTCTTTTCTTGCAGTAGCGCATTGTATTTCAAACCTGGCAAAGGTAAATTAAAGCAAGAAGAATTAATAGAAATTATATTTAATTTACAGGAGACCATAAAGGGATTTAAACCTAAGGAGGTTCGTGGATAACGTACACTGCGTAACGGGAGAATCAGCCTTCAACCCTATTGTCATGTATTGTCGCATGAGGATGCATTGTGGTTTCAACGAAGCTCACACCTCAAATGTTCCCATCCAGAGCAACATCAGAAATAACTTTGTGCTGAAAAATTTCAAACCTACTTTAAAATAGCAAATCGCTTTCGTTTTCCACACCCCTGTATTCCATTCCTTCCTCGTCTCACCATACAGACTCTCCGTTCATATTCTCCACCACAGTATTCTGGGTTCCACCTTTTCAGTCTGCCTCTCCCCATCTCTCTCTATTTCTTTATCTCACATGCATTCAATCTCTCTGCTTCTCTTTGTTTTCTCTGTCGCGAGCAGCACCACAGCAACCACACGTCAGACGCGCAAATATTTGTGCTCAGTACAGTTACAACTGTGGAAACAGTTGGTAACATCAACACCTAAAACTTTCAATCTGTGATCTTCCGGTGATATTGCAGCGCAGACAGAAGTCAAATATCTTACCATTGGTATCGCTCATTCCATTCCTGTTAAAGGTCCAAGGAGGAAGAATTGATCACAACTCTGACATCGCAGTTCTGCGGGAATGTCGAAAAGTATGGTAAAAATCTTCCTATATAATGACGGTAATGTAGAACAGGAAAACTGGGCACTTTTTAGTTTTGAGACGAGGTGATGGTGGGAGATCTCATATCGGTACAGAGTTGGGATCACGGTCCATTTCAATATATTGAAGTGGTTGTGATTCCATGTAAAATTAAAACGTGGGCGAAATATCCCGCGCCTGCATAAGGGTCAGTAACTGGCCGTGGAGGTTCATCCGTAACGTCAACGTCAGGAATAAATACTTATCTCGGAAAACGCTCCGCCCCTGATTCAACGCGCAGCCCGTGTAGAGTTACTCCGAAATAACTCCCGATCTTTCTCCAGTAACACTCTTAACTTTATCACCTTATTAAAGTCTTACAGCCGGACATTCTGATCAAACCAGCCACAATTATATTGTTTAGCCTTTCGACAACGTAATTGCCAGTGATGCTTTACTCCGGGATCCCCACGGTGGAAGTGAAATGTTTGAAATATATGCCACTGAAAAGTGATCAGTGAAAATGTATCCTGGGGTATCAGTGGAGTCCAGTTGGAAAATAACACCTCGCCTTTGGACGTTACGGAACAGATGGGTAGTATATTGACAGTCACACACAAGATGCTTGTGGAACACAGCAGGCCAGGGAGCATCTATAGGGAGAGGCACTGTCGGTGTTTCGGGCAGAGACCCTTCGTCAGGACTAACTGAAATGAAAGATACTGAGATTTGAAAGTAGTGGTGGGAGGTGGAAATGCGAAATGATAGGAGAAGACCGAAAGGGCTGGGATGAAGCTAAGAGCTGGAAAGGTGATTAGCAAAAGTGATACAGAGCTGAAGAAGGGAAGTGATCATGGGACGGGAGGCCTCATGGGTAAGAAAGTGGGGAGGAGCACCAGAGGCAGATGGAGAACAGGCAGAGTGATGGGTAGAGAGAAAAAAAAAACAACAGCAGTTAAATATGTCAAGGATGGAGTGATAATGAGGACATGGAGGCCACCTGCTGTACCAGCGAGTGAGGAATGGGCAATTGTTCACCAAGTTGTAGTTCCTAAGGTTTATAGGACTGAAATTTTAACTTTGGCCCACAGTATACCCTTACATCGACATTTTGGAGTGAATAAAACTAAACAGGATTATCAAAAAATGTTACTGGCCTAATTTGAGGACAGATGTTGTGACCTTTCGCAGAACCTGTCACACTTGTCAAATTGTGGGTAAACCTAATCAGGTCACCCCAGTGGCTCCACTGTAGTCTAAACCTGCATTCAGTGACTCCTCTTCAAAATTTATAGTGGATTGTGCTGGCCCTTTGCCAAAGACTAAAGCTGGCCATCAGTATCTGCTAACTATTATGTGTACTACATCCTGATTCCCAGAGGCAATACCTCTCAGAAATATTAAAGCTAAAACTGTGGCAAAGGCTGTTACCAAATTTTTTACTTTTTCTGGTTTGCCTAAAGAAATCCAGTCTGAACAAGGAAGTAATTTTACATCTGGATTATTCCAGCAGGGAGTTTATGAACAGGGAACTAAACAAATTACATCATCTGCATACCATCCAGAATCACAAGGGGCTTTTGAAAGATTTCATTCTGCCCTCAAAACCATGATTAAGACATATTGTGTTGAAAATGGAAAAGACTGGAATGAAGGAATACATTTGCTTTTGTTTGCAGTAAGAGAGTCAGTACAGGAATCACCGGGATTTACTCCATTTGAGCTTGTATTTGGTTGTAGAGTGAGGGAACCTTTGACCTTGTTAAAGAACATAGGATTAATGGGGATGTACATGTTAAGTTGTTAGACTATGTTTTGAAGATCAAAGATAAACTACTCCACACCTGAGGTCTAGCGAGACAAAACTTAGATTTCTCAGAACAAAGTGAAGTGTTGGTTTGATAGGAGGGCTTGGGAAAGAAAATTCCAGGTGGGGGATAAGGCGCTTACCTTATGTTGAAGAATGTTGACAAATCCACCTCAGGCGAATCTCAATAGACCGTATGAAATGGTCTCTCAAATTAATGATCTGAATTGTGTTATTAAAACACCCGACCAATGTAAACCAGCACAGGTTGTACACATAAATATGATACAGTCTTATTTTGACAAGCAGGCACCATCGGTGAGTGTTGTTGTCAAAACATATGAATCTGGTAACCCTGAGAATGAAACAATTGACTCGTCTGAGAATTTTCACAAGCCAAACATGGTCCCAGTTAGGCTAATGAACTCGGTTGTTCCAGAAAACATTGATAACAGGTTGGCACACCTGCAGCCAAAGCAACAACAATAGCTGAAGAAATTAATTCTGGAGTTTAAAAATGTATTTCCCATTGTTCCCAAGCAACCCACAGTCGCAGTACATAACGTAGATAATGGTCAAGCCAAACCGCTTAAACAACACCCATATTGCATGAATGCAGAAAAGTGTAAATTGCCTGAGCAGGGAATTGAATATATACTGGAAAATGGTATTATTAGTCCTTTAGCAGCAGATTGCTCACCCTGTGTTATTGTGCTCAAACCTGATCATAGTGTTAGATTTTGCACTGATTATAGGAAGGTAAATGCAGTAACAAAAGCAGATGCCCATCCTGTCCCTAGGGAGGATGATTGCACCGAAAAGGTTGGAAAAGCTAAATTTCTTACAAAGATTGATCTGTTGAAAAGGTATTGGTGTGTTCCATTGATGGACAGAGGTAGAGAAATTTCTGCATTTGTGACACCATCTGGGTTGTATGAATACAATGTTTTACCTTTTGGAAGGAAAAATGCTCCAGGAACATTCCAGAGAATGAATGATCCTGTAATTCGAGGATTAGAACACACAGATGCCTATATTGATGACTTAGTTACAGGGAGTGCCACTTGGGAAGAACATATCTCTGCAGTAGAAAAGCTGTTTGACAGGCTTTCCTAGGACAACCTTACAGTTAACTTGGCTAAGAGTGAATATGGCCATGCCACTGTGACCTGTCTTGACTATGTTGTAGGTCTAAGCAAGTTGGCTCCTGTTCGGTCAAAAGTCCAGGCAATTTCACAAGTTCCTATTCTGTCTGTTGAGAAGGTTCCTACAAGGTTTCTGGGAATGAATGGATATTATCGTAAGTTCTGTAAGAACTTTGCTGCTGTCGCTCTTCCTCTGACTAATCTCCTGAAGAAGGTTGAAAAGTTTGTTTGGACCGAGCCTTGTCAGGAGGCATTTGATCGATTGAAAGTTATTATTTGAATTTAGGCCAATCAATGTAGTGTTGTCATCACATTTAATTAGCAGATTGGAGCTGTAGGTGACAGCACAAGTCATGGGTGCACAGAAAGTAAAGGACAGGACCAAAGAGACAACCCTGTGGGTTATGCGTCCTGAGGGTCAGGGAGACAGAGGAGATGGAGCCCACTCTTACCACCTGACGGCGATCTGACAGGAAGTCCAGGATCCAGCTACACAAGGCAGGGTGAAGGCCGAGGTCTCTGAGCTTCTTGTCGATACTTCACGCATTCGTATGGCTACTACTCTGCCCAAGACTGCAAGGAACTGCAGAGAACTTTGGAGCGCAGTGAACATCAGAGAAACAAGCCTCCACTCCATGGACTCTTCCTACATTCCCTTGCCTCGGGAAAGCAGGCCATGTACTCAAAGAACCTCATAACCTGGACATTCTTGCTGCAATCTTGCTCCCACATTGGTGGAGAGATACAAAAGCCTTAAAGTGCGTAACACCAGGCTGAAGGATGGCTTCCTGTCTGTGGTTATAAGCCAAATGAATGGCAAAATGGACTCGACCTCACAATGTAACTCGACGTGACCATGCACCATATGTCTATCTGCACTACACTTTCTCTGCAGCCATAATGCTTTGTTACAGTTACTGTTTTGTCATATATCAGCTCAATGTACTGTTGCAATGTATCGATCTGTGTGGATGGTACATCAGGCAAGATTTTCACTGTAGCTCAGTACTTGATAAGAATATACAAATTCCCCGTTTTAATTGTGTGGAAATATTAGATAGACTGAGCTTCTGCTCTGGAACTACAGAAGGAAACTGAACTGTTGTCATATCTGAGGAATGCAAATAAATAGAAAAAACTTCAATCTCGCATTACGACCTGCGGTAACTGGGATCAGGTGACTGGTGGTGGGTCTCCCATATGAATATCAGAATCAGGTTTAATAGCACCGGCATATGTCATGAAATGCGTTGTCTCTGCGGCAGCAGTAGAACCTAATTCATAACCATAGATTTTAACAATTGTGATTTAATATAAGAATATAATTATTACATAGTTAAATTATATAAATAGTACAAAATGAAAAAAGATGTAATAAACTATTTTAGTTGTGTCGACTATTTGACTGACTGGGTTGTTGCTTTGGAAGTAGTGGAGAGAAGCTTAACTGAACTGTACACATTTATGAGAAGCGCAGATAAATACAAAAGGCTAAATTCTCACATAAATGGGTCAGACACCCAGAAACATCGGCAGCACTTCAGCAGATAAAAACAGTGGAATGAAACATGCTGAAAATATTGCAGAAAGGCATATTGTCTACCACAATGAGAGGACGTGACAGATCCGGATCTCACTGCCTTGTCTGAACGGGCGAAAGATGAAGCTACACGGACACGTAGAGCAGTGACCCGCAGATGCTGCAGATCTACGGAACAACGTGAACAGGAGGCGGGATCACGTGACGGTGGAGGCGGTGACTCCAATTACCCACCACTCTGTGGAAAGAAGCAAACTTGCCGCTCACAACTGCTTCCAACTTAAATGTATTAGACATTTCAACCCCCAGGAAAAGTATATCGTCTGTCTACGCTATCTATTCCTCTCGTAATCTTATAAACGTCCATCCAGTCTCACCCCAGCCTGCGCCGCGCTGGAGAAAACAACACAAGTTTGTCCTGCCTCTCGTTATAGCTCATGCCCTCTAATCCAGGCAGGGTCCTGGTAAACCTCTTCTGCACCCTGTCCAAAGCCCCGACATCCTTCCGAGAATGGGGGCGACCAGAACTGTATGAAACACTCCAGATGTGGTCTAACTAGTTTTATAAAACTGTGTTACGAACTGAGTCGTTTTAGAAACGAACCAGCAGCAACAGAGTTCACACTGGAGTCTGGTTTTGATGTCAAAACAACTCTTAGTGTCTACTTATAACATAGTAAGTTAACGAAATAAAGGAAAGTATTATGTGTATATATGTGTAAATATAACCCCCAGATTATCGAGCCTGAGGGAACAAAGCTTAGAGTCTTGAGATGGTAAAGTAGGAAAGTTCAGTAATCCACGGAATAAATGATGGGAGAGATATTTGTAATCCAGGGTGAAGCGTAGAGAAACGGCCGTTACTTCAAAATAACCGTCGACGAAGTTCTTACCCCGCTGAATCCGTCCACATACGAGTTAATGAAAGTGACCTGTCACAGGAACACCGTCTTCCCGGGGTTACCACACAACATACCCAGGCAAGGGTTAACACAAGATATTTCACAATCCACTCCTATGGATTATACGAAGTGACAGCCACAGACGTTCTTTGTGTTTCCGTATACCGATGATCAACCCACTCTTGTCGGCGCAGGAGAGTTCCAAGCCTCAGCTGCGACTAACTGAAGCGATCAGCTTTTCCAGTCTCTCTCTCTCTCTCTCTCTCTCTCTCTCTCTCTCTCTCTCTCTCTCTCTCTCTCTCTCTCTCTCTCTCTCTCTCTCTCCCTCCCTCTCTCCCTCTCTCCCTCCCTCCCTCCCTCCCCCCCTCCGACTGCCTGTCTGCAGATCTCTCTCTCTCTCTGATGGTTCAGTCCACGGTCAGCGCTGTCAGCCTGTGACTGACGTCATAGCCCCGCCTCCTCACGCCGGCGCTCTTAAAGAAACAGTCACAGTACGACCGCAGGCTCGTAACAGCCGCAACACAACTTTCCGACTTTTGAACTCAATTTTTCAACTGATAAAGACAACCACGCCATTTACCTTCTTAACCACCCGATCAATCTGTGAAGTCTCTTTCAGGGAGCGTTGCACGGAGTCTAAGATCCCACTGATCATCGACACTGTTCAGGGTTTTGCATTTAACAGTGTACTGTCGCATACATTCGACCTACCGAGCTGCCAAGATGATCATCACTAATCAAATCTCACTGAGATTTCTCAGGTCCTGTTGAATTTATTACCAAGTGCACAAATACGGGAAGGTACAGGTACAGAGAAACACTGACTTACGGCAGCATCACAGGCAAGTACATTCAGATAACACACGGAACACAAATTATACGATTCTCTGTCAGTAACAATCTAAATATGTTTTATGTCATCAACAATATATAAAATACATTGCGTCATGATCAATATTAAAATATGCATTTTGTGTCAAAAACAGACTTGGAAATGTTGAATTTGGTCCCTATCTCCATTCCTCCTGTAATCCACAACCAGCTCCTGTGTTTTTGTCACAATGAGGGAGAGGTTGTTTTCTTGACACCACTGTGTCGGGGTGATGACTTCTTCTCTGTCGGCTGCCTCGTTATTATTTGGGATTCGTTCGTGTACTGCCGTCAGCAAATTTAATTAGCAGATTGGAACCCGCCACTGCAGCCCCAGAGTGCTCTATGTACTGATTGCAAAGCTACGAAATTGCATGTGAATGGCCTCCCCTCCCCCAACTCCACTCTTTCTGCGTCACCAGCAGACTGAGTCATCTCACATCTCGCTGCCTCCGCCAGGACGTTAACCTGTGAACAACTGTGGTCAGGGACTGATCTCTGGGGAACTCCAAACGCTACCTCCTTCCAGTCTGAAAACGACCCACTCATCCAGCCACACACTACCGGCAATTTATCGATCTCCAACGAAAAAGCCTAATCACCTACTCCCGATGTTCAATACCATTGCTGACTCTGAGTTTACCACCGTCAAATGCCGGGAGGGACATAATAATCAGAAAGTCTCTAGTCACAGCCGTGTAAATACAATGTGATCTCAGTGGGTGTGTGGCGCATGCTCAGAATGCGAAGGAGACAGACAAACTGAGGCAAGTCACAGACCGATGAAGGGGAGGAATGATTCATTTTGATACAGAGCGGGAGGCAGAGAGTTTGATATTGTGCCTGATGCCGGAACTGTGGCCATTTAAAAGACGAAATCTTGTTGCTCTAAATTACTTTGAGATGTGACAGTGTTTTAATCAGAAGACACCATGGAGATTAAAATTATTTCAGTTGAAATGTTGTCCTTCACCCTCTGATGTGCTTTGTAAGCTTTTAACAGTGTAGAAAAGGCAAAGGATTTGTCTATGGGAATCACAAACACAACAACACGTTAGTTCCGCTGTATCTGTCAGTTCACCAGCGCTTGAAAGCCGCCGATTCTTGAATGTGCAGGCGGAGATGCTGGAGAAGACAGCGCCCCACTCGCGACAAGGAGAGCCCGAACATGTGTCCATGCCCGTGATCTGATTGGATACATCGCCATGACGTTATAGCAGTGTGACGTCATTCACTGGCTCTCATTTTGGAAGGGATTCAGTCGGGCATCGCAGATACACTAACAGCTTCGCTCTGGGAAGCGGCCGTTCACCTGCTCCGTGTGTGCGAAGAGACTCATTCAGTTAACCCACCTTGTGATGCTCCGGTGAGTTCACAATAAATAGAGGCCACATTTCTGTCCGGAGTGAGCAAAGAGTTTTACTCAATCATCCCAGCTGCTGCAATACCAGCAACTTCACACCAGGGTGGAAGTTCAAATCAGCTCCGTGTTAAATGTTTAACCATCACGGTGACTGAAGGCAGCTGCAGGTTTATGAGGGACTGTTACTGTCAGATTCTGCAGTTCTTGCGGCTGCTCATCGCACCCAGGACTGAAACCTGGTCACTGAGCATTGGAGGAGTCTGTTCTGCTGATGTTAGCCTTAAACTAGACTGGTGTTTAATATTGTGGATCTGTGAATGATAAATCAGTTTGTATCAAATCCCGTGTCTCGCTTGAGAGGCCACTCGGCCCAGCTGGTCCCTACCTATGTTTCTGTTCCATATCAGTATGTGAAAAATCTACCCCTGCTGTTCTCCTCTCACCCTCCCTGAGATGACAGGTTGCAATTAGTCACCACTCAGTGGGATAGGAGATTTCCCTTGAATTTCATAGAATCACAGAAATCTACAAAATTTTACCGATGCTTTGGCCCACAATGTTGTACCGACCATTTAACTTGCTCTAGAAATTGGTTAGAATTACCCTACCACATAGCCACCTATTTTCCTAAGCTCCATGTACCTATCTGAGAGTCTCTTAAAAGACCCTATTGTATCCGCCTCCACCACCGTCGCTGGCAGTGCATTCCACACACACACCACTCTTTGCTTAAAAAACTTTGCTCTGATATCTCCTGTGTACCTACTTCCAAGCAGCTTAACCCTATTCCCCCTCGTGTTAGCCGTTTCTGCCCCGGGAAAAAGCCTCTGGCTATCCACACGACCAATGGCTCTCATCATCTTATCCACCTGCATGAATTTCCTGCATGATTTTCTCCGGGCTGAACAAGACGATGAGCTCACTGTGGTTGTGACGTTGTTCAGGGCTCCGGACGAAGTTGGTTAAACTCCTTCTTCCCCGCTCTTTTCAACGTTTTGGGTCATTTTCACCAATTTTAAAGGACTATGCCTCAGACAGCTGGGTTGTTGCAATTGTTACATACCAGCAGCAATAGATCACTAACGGAGTCTGGTTTCGATGTTAAAACAATTATCTTTATTAGTATTGTGAAGGGGGCCTGAATTACCCCTATGAACTGTGTTTTTGAAAAGAGAGAGGGAGTTGTTCAATACCGAACACCTTGTTAGAGAGAGGGAGGGAGGGAGGGAGGGAGAGAGTGAGAGTGAGAGTGAGAGTGAAGAAGAGAGAGAGAGAGAGAGTGAGTGAGTGAGTGCTCGGAGATGGTGTTATGCTTTCTCTGCAAGCTTGTTTACACTTTTACAAGGACACTGTCAGCTTCTGTGTTCTTACAGAGAGAGAAGGGAGGAACTGTTTGATGGACAGCTGGGGCTCAGTACGGTGAGATAAGTAAGAGGTCCGCTGATAGACCTCCAGACACATGGTTTTGGACACTGAATGAGCTTTGTTGTGTCCACAGAAAAAGGTGGGCTTTGGAGGATCGATCAGGAGTATCGATCAGTGGCTCTCGCAGTGTGAAAAGACTGTGACCGGTGGGGAGTTATTCGTGTGTCCATCCCTCGCCTGGGTTAATAACTCCACCACAGAAGAACGGTCCCGTTTGTAGTGGTCACAGTCGGTGACTTCCAAAGGATTTCGGAGGACGAAGGGACTATCGACGGCGTCAGCTTACCTGAAGACTCAAAACTCTCCCTCTCTCTCTCTCCATCACTACTCGACTCAATCCCACGAACTGAACCGAACTTCACTCATCACCGTAAGACGGTATCCATTCACCCCGAGGCGTGAAGAAGCTTGGCTTTCCTATTTACACACACACACACACACACACACACACACACACACACACACAATCATTGCTAACCTGTTTGATATATCTGCATTTATATTGCTGTATAGCGTAGTTACTAATAAAGGGAATGTAGAGAGAAGGCAATTACGAAGAATTCCACACACATTCCACGCTGGGTAAACGAAATAACAGTCGCCAAAGATCTTATCCGTCGATTAGCTCGGAAATCCACTTAGAAATTACCACAGAACACCCCGATTCCAGGTAAGGGCCAACAAAAGTGATACCACAGGATACTCCAGCAAATCCACACATATGGATGATACGAAGTGATAGTCACACATCCGTTGTGCACTGCGTGCCGATGATGAGATCAACCGTACCTTTTGGGCATGGAAGAGTTGCAGCCTATAGCAGTCACACGCTGAAGTTCCAACAGCTTGTCTCCCTCTCCCTCTCCCTCTCCCTCTCCCTCTGCCTCTCCCGCTCCCTCAGGCTGCCGCAGCTTGTGTCTGACTTCAGAGCCCCGCCTCACTCAGGCACTTAAAGCGACACTCACAGTAAACGAACCTGCGGTCTCGTAACACAATGCACCTCTAAAGTCTGACAGCAGACTCGCGAGTGAATCTTCGATGGTGCAGAGTCAGAAACAAAAGAGTTGCCAGCCTGAATCAGGGGCTCCAGAGAGAAATGGGGTCCAGAGGAGGAGGACGAATAAGACCAGCAGGATGTGGTTAAAAGTGAAAGATTAGAAGCATTTGGAAATTGGTTGATCGAAAAAAAAGGTGGTTAATTTGTGCACAACACAGGTGGAAATCAACAGATAAGGCAGAAATTTTGGAGAGGAATACGTAGAAAATGTTTTCTCAGTATTTCCAGCAACTGCAGAATCTCCTATGTTTTATATCTGCATTTTACTTTGGCATTAGATACACGTTGATATTGAGTATATTGCTTATGGGAGCCGCTTTCTGCGTTAAAACAGCTGCAGATTTTTTCTATACCCAAGATAAAAAAAAATGAGGTATGGATATTGAAATGGTGCTTGCAGAAATGTTTAATGGCACCGTGATTACCCATAGGGCAATTCGTTAAGAATTTCGCCGGCGCTGAAGCGCCGATGAAATGCGCAGGCGTCAGGCTGAGGACGTCCCTGAGTTTCACGCATGCGCGCAGTGCACAGAAGGCTTTGAAAATGTCGGTTGCCGGTAAGAGCGATTAATTGTGTTTTTATCTTAAATACCACTTCAGGATAATTCCTCTGAATTTCGGACACCGTGGGCAGCAATCCCGGGACAGTCCTGCCCTCTTCCCTCTCTCTCAGCTCCACGATCCGTACACGGGCCCCGGGGAGCTTCCGGCTGATGCGGGAATGGGAACCGATGGATCTCTCAGACAGAGCTGAGCTCCAGCTATCTAAATGCAAGGATTAGGTACTCGGAGAAAGGGAACAAAATCTTTTACATCAGCAGTTGAGAAAATCACCTTTGTTCTACCTCCAACACAAACAAGAGAAAATCTGCAGATGCTGGAATTCCAAGCAACACACACAAAATGTCGGAGGAACTCAGCATTAGTGCTCTTTTCCGTAGATGCTGCCTGGCCTGCTGAGTTCCTCCAGTATTTTGTGTGTGTTGCTTCCTCTACCTCTTCTTGCTCTGGACTTTTCTACCGGTGAGAACATGTTTTGTCCCATTCTCTCTGGCTTCGTAATGATATCAAACACCTTTGCCCTGGGCAACAAGTAGCTTTCGCATCACAAATGTGCCAGACTCCAGTGAGACAGAAAGACTACTGCCCTTCCCTTCGTATTCATTGGGATTTCATTCACTGAGTTCACCACCGTCAGTCATTGGGGACGGGTTCAGGGGGAATATATATGTAGAACACAGAAACTAGTGATGCCTGTTTGCATTTTGGTGATGCAAAAGTTGCTGGAGAATTTGCAAGTGGGAAGAAGTGGAGTGATATTTGGAAATCTGACTTCTTAAAGTGTAATTTAGCAAGCAAACCACATATGGACAATGTGCAAAAGCATTGGTGAGAAACTCCTGCATTTCCTGTTACAGGCCTGCTACACAGGTTGTGTGAGAGTGCAGATGAACTCGATCAAACCCAGAGGAGATCAAAGTTCCTATTGACAGTGCTTTGCTAGCCGTGAAAATGAATACCTCTCTATATAAAATTCTTTGTGCACATCTTGTCACTGGGTAAAAAATACACAGTACAAGATTTATCTGCACACTGGTTATTACAAATTAGAGGGTTAATCGAGGGAAGGAGGGGAGACCTGCAGTGTCCCTGATGCCCTCCCCTACAAGATGTGCATCCAGCTGCAACTTGTAACCCTGCACTTCAATGAGCTGCTTGAAATGGGTGAATTCCATATCATCCAGCAGTTGGAGGGGGTGATAGATATGACATGAAGAGAGGTGAGTTACACCCAAGGTGCAGGACACAGGAAACTGGGTGAGGGTCAGGAAGGGGAATGAGGTTAAATAGGCATCGCAGAGTACTCTTGTGGCCATTTCACACAACAACAAGTGGACCACTTCAGAAGCTGTGGGGGGAATTACCTGGCAGAGGAAAGTCAAAAGACTGATAGGGGATTTGTTAGTTAGAGGAACAGAACAAGAGGGGATGAATATCCTAGTGGTAAGAGTTGCTAGTGGTAGTGAGCAGGGGAGGGGGTGATGTGGTTAAAATAAGTTGTAGGGGGAATGGGAGCCAGAATGACAGAACAGATAGTGGAGAGGGTGAATTGAATTGACTTTATTAGATACATATTTCATAAACATGAGGAGTAGAAATATTTACCTTACATCATCTAAATGTGCAATGTGTAATTTATAGTAATTTATAATAGATAGTTTGTACATAGGACAGTCAATATAACATCGAAATGCAATTGTATCAGCATGAATTAATCAGTCTGATGGCCTGGTAGAAGATGATGTCCCGAAGCCTGTTGGCCCTTTTGCTGTGGTACCGTGTCCTGGATGATAGCAGCAGGAACAGTTTGTGGTTCTGGTGAATTGGGCCTTTTTGTTGCTGATATTCGTTGGGCCCTTTTTACACACCTGTCTGTGTAAATGTACTGAATCGTGGAAAGTAGATTGTGCAATGTATAATTTCCTTGTTTATATTTAGAGACATTTTTTGGTGTATAAAATGATGAGGGGTATTGAGCATGTGAGTGGCCAGAGGAGTGTTTTTTCCCCCAGGGTTGAAATGGTTAATGCCGAGTTTCCACACTCCCAAAGACCCTTTGTCCATCTCCTGAGTTAAGAGAGATGGAAAAATATTTAAGATCTCCCCCATCTGCTTTGGTTCCACACGTGGATTGCCATTCCGGTCTTCCAGAGGACCAACTTTGTGCCTTGCAATCCTTTTGCTCTTAATCTATCACTAGAATCCCTGAGGATTATCCTTCACCTTTTCTGTGTCAGCAACCTCATGCCATCTTTTAGCCATCCTGATTGATTTCTTATGTGTTCTCTTGCATTTCTTATACTCCATAAGAAACTGACTGCCTATCCCTGTTATGCAATTCCATTTTGTGCTTTACCAGGGTCTCAATATCTCGTGCAATCCAAGTTTCCCTACAGTTTCTATCTTTACCTTTTATTCTGACATACCCGCTTACTACTTTCAAAATTTTGCTTTGAAGCCTCCCATTTACCAAGCACACCTTTGCCATAAAGCAGCCTGTCCCAATCCACAGTTGCCAGGTCCTAGTGTTGATTCTAGGTGTTGATCCATGCACTGAACTCATCCACCTTTCCTGCACTGCTCCCTGTATTGAAATATACAGGGCTCAGCATATTCACTGCACCATGCTCAACTTTTTCATTCCTGAAATTTGTCTGAGGCCTGAACAACATCTTTCTCCACAACCCCACCACCATCTGTTCTGTTATTCAGGCTCCCATTCCCCCTGCAACTTTAGTTTAACACTCATTACCCCCACCTCCCTCCATGCAGATCTATCACCTCTTTGGCTTTCCTCTCCCAGATCAATAAAAAGGAGGTGCATACCAGGTACAGGCAGATAGGAGCAAATGGGGTACTTATGAAATACAGGAAATTCAAGTGAACACTTATGAAAGAAATAAAAGAAGGCATGAGGTTGCCCCAGCAGACAAGGTGAAGGAGAATCCTCAGGGATTCTGCAGATATGTTAAGAGCAAAAAAGATTGCAAGGGAAAAAAAATTAATCCTCTGGAAGATCAAAATGGTAATCCACATGAAGGATAGCCTAGACTTGGGGAGATTTTTTTTGCATCCGTATTTACTCAAGAGATGAACACAGAGTCTATAGAAGTGAGGCAAAGCCGCATTAACTTCATGGACCCTGTACAGATTACAGAGGTGGAGGGGTTTGCTGTCTTGAGGCAAATTAGTGTGGATCAATCCCCAGGGCCTGACAAGTTGTTCACTTGGACCCTGCGGAAGACAAGTGCAGAAATTATTGGGGTCCAAGCACAGATATTTAAATCATCCTTAGTGACAGGTGAGGTACTGGAGGATTGGAGGACAGACAATGTTGTTCTGCTGTTCAAGAAAGGCTGTAAAATAAACTAGGAAGTTATCCATTGGTGAGCTTGACATCAGAACTGGGAAAGTTATTGGAATGTGGGTGCAGGAACCAAGTATATACTGTAAGTATTTGGATAGATGTGGACTGATAAAGGATAGACAGTATGGCTCTAGCCAATCTTTCAGAGTCTCTCGAGGAAGTTATCAGGGAAGTGGATGAAGGCAAGGCAGTAGATGTTGTCTACATGGACTTTAGCAAGGCACTTGATAAAGTCTCATATGGGAGGTTGGTCAAGAAGGTTCAGTCACTCAGCATTCTAGATGAGACAGTAGATTGGATGAGACACTGTCTTTGGGAGAAGCCACAGTGTAGTAGCAGATGGTTGCCTCTATAACTGTAATCCTGTGATTAGTTGTGTGCCAAAGGGATCAGTGCTGGATCTGTTGTTGTTTGTCATCTATACCTGTAATCTGGATGATAGTGTGGTTAACTGGATCAGAAAATTTGTGGATGACAACAAGACTGGGGGTTTAGCAGCTGCAAGAAGACTTTCATGGCTTGCAGTGTGATCTGGGCCAGGTGGGAAAATGGTTTGAGAAATGGAAAATGGAATTTAATGCAGACCAGTGTGAGTCGTGGCACTTTGGTCTGACCTACCAAGGGAGGTCTTTCACAGTGACTGATCGGGCACGGAGGAGTGTTGTAGAAGAAAGGGACCTGGGAATACAAGTCCTTAATTCACTGAAAGTGGTATCACAGTTAGATAGGGATGGAAGGAAATATTTTAGCCCATTGCCCTTCATGAACCACAGTAGTGACAACAATAGATGGATGTTATGTTGACTTGTAGAAGACATTGGTGAGGCCTTATTTGGAGTATTATGTGCAGTTTTGGTCACCTACCTACAGGAAAGATGTAAAAGAAGTTCAGAGATTTCAGAGAAAATACACAAGGATGTTGCCATGTCTGGAGGACTTGGATTATAAGGAAAGATTGAACAAATCAGGGCATTATTCTTGGGAATGTAGAAGATTGAGGGGAGATTTGATTGTGATAGAGAGGCACACATAGTGTTAATGCAAGCTGGCTTTCTCCACTGAGATTGGGTGGGACTACAACCAGAGGCCATGGGTTATGGGTGAAAGGTGAAATGTTAAGGGGATCATGAGAGGAACTTCTTCACATAGAGGGTCATCCGGCTGTGGAATGAGCAGCCAGCACAAGTGGTGCATGCGAGCTCGATTTTAACGTTTGTGTAGATACCTGGATGGTAGGGGTGTGGGAGTGGGCTGTTTAAATAGTTCAGCACAAACTAGATGGCCCAAAGGGCCTGTTTCTGTGTTGAAATTTTCTATGATTGCGACAAGAACCTGAAATAATACAAAAATTCACTCTAAGTCCTTTTAACAGATGTGCGGCCAACCAGTCATTTCAGCAGGAATTTTTTAAATGGCGTTAAAATTGTGGCATTTTGTTAATAATACACAAGAGAAGATCCCAGCTGCATGTCAAGAAAGACAATTTGCATGAGAGTGTTTCAGTCACTGTGGGACAAGGAACACGTGTCGCTCAGCAGGAGCCAGGAATAATACCAATGGAGGGAGTCAAAATGAGCCAGGTCACAGATTGGAGACGACAGAAATGCTCCATTGTTATTGAGACAGGAAGAGTATCAGGGTATTGATGGTCATTCCAGGTTCCAGCACTCTGCCCAGTCAGGAGATGATTTCTCTGGGTGAACCTCACTGTAACCGTGTGATACCAGATCAAACCTTGGCAACTCAAGTAATCTCATCTGAAATGTTGTCCTAAACCCATTGATGGATTTTGTAAATTTTTTTACAGGTTAAAAATGAGAAGGAATTCATCTCCAGGAAGCTCAAACACGACACGCCAGTTTTGTTGTCTCTGCCTAGATACTTAAGAAGTGGAGCAAGGGATCCAATTGTCCACCCTTCCTGCTCAGACTGTCGGGAGGAATTCACTCGGTGATTTTGACCAACTGGCATGCCCATCATTTTACACAGGAAAAAGGACATTCACCTGCCCAGACAGTGGGAATGGATTCACTCGGTCATCTCAACTAAAGGTACATCAGCAAGTTCACACTGGACAAGGCCATTCACCTGTTCTGTGTGTGAGAAGGGGTTCAGTCGGTCATCCCACCTGTGGACACACCAGTCAGTTCACACCACACCGGGCAGAGGCTGGTCTTCTGCTGAACTTCTGGGTAAGGATTCACTCTGTCATCTGAACTAATGGCTCACCAGCGAGTTCACACTGGGGAGCGGCCGTTCACCTGCTCAGTCTGTGGGGAAGGATTCACTCTGTCATCTACCCTACTGGTACATCAGCGAATTCACACTGGGGAGAAGCTGTTCACCTGCTCAGACTGTGGAAAGGGATTCACACTGTCATCCCGCCTACTGGTACATCAGCAAATTCACACTGAGGAGAAGCCGTTCACCTGCTCAGTCTGTGAGAAGAGATTTACTCAGTTATCCAACCTACAGAGTCACCAGCGAGTTCACACTGGGGAGAAGCCGTTCACCTGCTCAGACTGTGGGAAGAGATTCACTGACTCTTCCACCCTACGGAGACACCAGCGAGTTCACACTGGGGAGAAGCCGTTCACCTGCTCAGAATGTGGGAAGCGATTCACTCGGTCATCCAACCTACGGAGACACCAGCGAGTTCACACTGGGGAGATGCCGTTCACCTGCTCAGTGTGTGGGAAAGGATTCACTGACTCTTCCACCCTGCAGAGACACCAGCGACTTCACACTGGGGAGAAGCCGTTCACCTGCTTATTCTGTCGGAAGAGATTCACTCAGTCATCCACCCTACAGAGTCATCAGCGAGTTCACACTAGAGAGAGGCTCAGAATATGGGAAAGGATTCACTCAGTCATCCCACCTCTTGGCACACCAGTCAGTTCACAGTAAGGAGAGGCCATTGTTATGAATCCTTTGGTTTTGTTTGCTGTAGACTGTCATTTTAAGAGAGAGAGAGAGAGAAATTAAGAAAGTGAATCAGTCTGACTTGCAGCTTGTTTACATCGCTCGCAGCTTGTTTAGTTTTAACTGAGGACACAGACACTCAGAGTCAGACGGAGACGAAGGAGGAAAAATGGAAGGATCAAAACCAGGGAACTAGTAGCCAAGGATCACTGTTTGGAACTTTCCTTCGCTCACAAGGGTGGGCTAATTATCGATTCACCGTACATCGAATGTGTGGTTGTCACCTCATTTGATCCACAGGAGTGGATCTGATTTGGGATATCCTGTGGAGACGACTTATGTGTTAAGCCTTGCCTGGCTGTGGCGTGGTCATTCATTTGATGATACCACTTATGACAATTCACTTTAGGTGATAATTCGTATGTACATTTGTAAAGATGATGGATAAAATCTAGAGCGACTGTTCTCTCTTTTTACCACCATGGAACCTGTGGAATACAACATAATTGCCTTCTCTCAACATTTACCCTGGATTACAAAAATATCTCTCTCACATCACCTATTCTGTGAATTAATTGAACTTTAATACTTTAACATCTCCAGACTCCAAGCCTTGTTTCCCCTGAGCTCAGAAGTTTGGGAGTTATATTTACACACATACATACACATAACACTCATGAGGAAATCTGCAGATGCTGGAAATACAAACACAAAAAAAATGCTGATAGAACACAGCAGGCCAGGCAGGGAGAAGGGAGAAGCACTGTCGACGTTGTGGGCCGAGACCCTTCGACAGTACTAACTGAAATATAGTAAGAGATTTGAAAGTAATGAGGGGAGGGTGAAATGCAAATGATAGGAGAAGACCTGAGGGGGTGGGGGTGAAGCTGAGAGCTGGAAAGGTGATTGGCGAAAGTGATACAGAGCTGGTGAAGGGAAAGGATCATGGGAAGGGAGGCCTTGGGAGAAAGAAAAGGGTGGGGGTGTAAGTACCAGAGTGAGGGGGAGAACAGGTAAACAACTAAATATGTCAGGGATGGGGTAAGAAGGGGAGGACGGGCATTAACAGAAGTTAGAGAAGTCAGTGTTCATGCCATCATGTTGGAGGCTACTCGGCCGTTATATAAGGTGTTGTTCCTCCAACCTGAGTTTGGATTCATTTTGACAATAGAGGAGGCCATGGATAGACATATCAGCATGGGAATGGGATGTGGAATTAAAATGTGTGGCCACTGGGAGTAGTCTTTTGCTGTTGGTTCATTTCTAAAGCATTATGGTTTGTAACAAAATGGGGCTGTGTCTGGGATATGACAAATTTAAGGATTGATTAATTATCAATTTCATTGGGGAAATCCCTTTTGATTTACTTGTGTGTGGAAAACCAGCAGCAATGGATGTTGATAGATATCTGGAAGTGTGAACCTCTCAGGCATTAGAGGACACCAGAAAGATTGAGTTGTTGAGTATTGCTAGAACGTTAATACTTGCTAAGGTGAAATTGACAATGAGGAGGGCACAGATGCAGAAGATAATAGCTGAGCATTATGTATCTGAGGATGTGTTTAAAGTGAAGGAGTTGGAGGTGTTTCCTGAATGTAAACCTCGTGAGCTTGAGCTCCAATAGAAGTTAGAAATATTAAAGATGGAGGCTCCGGAAAGGCAGATGCAGTTTCAGGCTAAAGAGGCAGAAAAGCAGACAGAAAATTCTCTTACAAAGTGTACTTAAGGGGAAGGCTTAGCAACCCTATTCTGCTTTGACAGTTGCTGAAGCAGCTTATTATTTACTTATTTATGCTGCCCCAATCATCGCCACTGGGCTATAAATGTGCAGGAGCTGTGTGTGGTTCAGTGTTTTGCTCAAGGACACACAAGCTGCCTCGGCTGAGGCTCGAACTCATGACCTTCAGATCGCTAGTTCAACACCTTAACCACATGGCCACGCATTATGACCACATATTATGACGTAGTGAAACAGGCTGTGCTCAAAGCTTACGAGTTGGTCCCAGAAGCAGACAGGCAAAAGTTTAGAAATTTGAAGAAATCTGTGAACCAGATATACGGAATTTGCTTATGAGAAATTTGTGTCTATTGACCACTGGTGCACATCTGAACATGTAAATGATGATTTTAACAGCTTGAGAGATTTGGTTTTAATTGAAGAATTCCAAAGGTGCGTCCCTGATGACATAAAGACGTATTTAGATGGAAATGATGCTGCCACTCCGCAGGAATCTGCTGGATTAGCAGATCAGTTTGCTTTAATTCATGAAGTTATGTTTACCCTGAATAAGAGTTTCCAAAAGGCACTTGTCAAGTTGTGGGTAAACCTAATGAGCTCACCCCAGTGGCCTGTACCTGCATTCGGTGAACCCTTTTCCAAAGTTAAAGTGGATTGTGTTGGCCCATTGCCAAAGTCTAAAGCTGGCCATCAGTATCTGCTAACTATTATGTGTACTACATCCAGATTCCCAGAGGCAATGCCTCTCAGAAATATTAAAGCTAAAACTGTGGTGAAGGCTCTTACCAAGATTTTCACTTTATTCGATTTGTCTAAAGAAATACAGTCTGATCAAGGATGTATTTGTATATCTGCATTATTCAAGCAGGTAGTTTATGAATTGGGAGCAAAACAGATTGCATCATTTGCATACCATCCGGAACCAGAAGGGGCTTTAGAAAGATTTCATTCTACCCTCAAAACAATGATTAAGACATATTGTGTTGAAAATGGAAAAGACTGGGATGAAGGGATACTTTTGCTTTTGTCCAGATGAAGGAATACATTTGATTTTGTCCACAGAAAGAGAGTCAGTACAGGAATCACTGGGCTTTACTCCATTTGAACTTGTATTTGGTCGCAGAGTGACCTTTGACCTTGTTAAAAGGAACCGTGGATTGATGGGGATGTACATGTTAACTCGTTAGACTATGTTTTGAAGTTCAAAAATAAACTACACCAAGCCTGTAGTCTAGCGAGACAAAACTTAAAGATTTCTCAAAACAAAATGAAGTGTTGGTTTGATAACAGGGCTCGCGAAAGAAAATACCAGGTGGGAGATAAGGTGCTTGCCTTATGTTGACGAATCCACTTCAGGCGAAATTCAATAGACCGTATGAGATAGTCTCTCAAATTAATAATGTGAATTCTGTTATTAAAACACCCGACTGACGTAAACTAACACAGGTGGTGCACATAAATATGATAAAGCCTTTTTTGACAAGCAGGCACCATCTGTGAGTATTGTTGTCAAAACAAATGAATCTGGTAACCCTGAGAATGAAACAATTGACTCGTCTGAGACTTTTCACAAGCCAAACATGGTACCAGTTAGGCTAATGAACTCGGTTGTTCTAGAAAACATTGATAACGAGTTGGCTCATCTGCAGCCAAAGCAACAACAACAGCTGAAGGAATTAATTCTGAAGTACAAAGATTTATTTCCCGATGTTCCCAAGCAAACCACGGTCGCAGTACATGATGTAGATGTTGGTCAAGCCAAACCGATTAAACAACACCCACTTCGCATGAACGTCGAAAAGTGTAAATTGGCTGACCAGGGAATTGAGTATATGCTGGAGAATGGTATTATTAGGCCTTCAAAATGAGATTGGAGTCACTCTGCATTATTGTGCCCAAACATGATGGTAGTGTTAGATTTTGCACTGATTGTAGAAAGGTAAATGCAGTAACAAAAACTGATGCCTATCCTATCCCTAGGGTGGATGATTGCATCGATAAGGTTGGAATGGCTAATATCTTACAACGATTGATCTGTTGAAAGGGTATTGGCGTGTTCCATTGACGGACAGAGGTAGAGACATTTCTGTGTTTGTGACACCATCTGGGTTGTATGAATACAATGTTTTGCCTTTTGGAAGGAAAAAATGCTCCAGGAACATCCCAGAGAATGATTGATTTTATAATTCGAGGGTGAGAACACACAGATACCTATATTGATGACTTAGTTACAGGGAGTGGCACTTGGGAAGAGCATATCTCTGCAGTAGAAAAGCTATTTGACAGGCTTTCCCAGGACAACCTTACAGTTAACTTGGCTAAGAGTGAATTTGGCCATGACACTGTGACCTGTCTTGGCTATGTTGTAGGTCAAAGCAAGTTGGCTCCTGTTCGGGCAAAAGTCCAGGCAATTTCTCAAGTTCCTATTCTGACTGCTGAGAAGGCTCTTAGAAGGTTTCTGGGAATGGATGGATATTATCGTAAGAACTCTGCTGCTATTGCTCTTTCTCTGACCAATCTCCTGAAGAAGGGTGAAAAGTTTGTTTGGACCGAGCCTTGTCAGAAGGCATTTGATTGATTGTTATCGGTATTTCAGATTAGGACAATCAATGTAGTGTTGTCAGCAAATTTAAATAGCAGATTGGAGCTGTGGGTGGCAACACAAGTCATGGGTGCACAGAGAGTAAAGGAGGGCGCCAAAGAGACAACTCTGTGGGGTATGTGTGCTGATGGTCAGAGAGACAGAGGAGATGGAGCCCACTCTTACCACCTGCCGGCGATCTGACAGGAAGTCCAGGATCCAGCTACACAAGGCCGGGTGAAGGCCGAGGTCTCTGAGCTCCTTGTCGATACTTCACGCCTTTGTATGGCTACTGCTCTGCCCATGACCGCAAGGAACTGCAGAGAACTTTGGAGAGCAGAGAGCATCAGAGAAACAAGCCTCCCCTCCATGGACTCCTACACTTCCCCTCCCTCGGAAAAGCAGGTCATGTACTCAAGTAACCTCATTACCTGGACATTCTTGCTGCAAATTTGCTCCCACATTGGCGGAGAGATACAAAAGCCTTAAAGTGCGTAACAGCACGCTGAAGGACGGCTTCCTGTCTGTGGTTATAAGCCAAATGAATGATAAAATGGACTCAACCTCACAATGTAACTGGACGTGACCCTGCACCATATGTCTATCTGCACCGCACTTTCTCTGCAGCCACAATGCTTTGTTACAGTGATTATTTTGTTGTATATCAGCTCAATGTACTTTTGGAATGTATCGATCTGTGTGGATGGTACGTCAGGCAAGATTTTCACTGTAGCTTAGTACATGATGATAATAAACAAATTTCCCATTTTAATTGTGTGGAAATATTAGACAGACTGAGCCTCTGCTCTGGAACCACAGAAGGAAACTGAACTGTTGTCATTTCTGAGGAATGCAAATATATGGAAAAGGCTTCAATCTCACATTACGATCTGCGGTAACTGGGATCAGTGACCGGTGGTGGGTCTCCCATATCAATATCAGAATCAGGTTTAATAGCACCGGCATGTGTCATGAAATTTGTTGTCCCTGCGGTAGCAGCAGAACCTAATTCATAACAATAGTTTTGAAAAATTGTGATTTAAAATAAGAATATACATTTATATAGTACAACAATAGAGAAAAAATGCAATAAGCTATTTTAATTGTGTGGAGCAGTTTGACTGACTGGGTGTTGCTTTAGAAATTCTGAAGTGAAGCTGAACTAAACTTTACACATTTATGAGAAGCTCAGATAAATACAAATGGCTAAATTCTCACATAAACGGGTCAGACACCCAGAAACATCGGCAGCACTTCAGCACCTCAAAACAGTGGAATGAAACAACAGAAAATATTGCAGACAAAAAAAACATTGTCCACCCTCAATGAGAGGACGTGACAGATCCGGATCTCACTGCCTTGTCTGAACGGGGAAAGATGAAGCTACACGTACACGTAGAGCAGTAACCCGCAGATGCTGCAGATCTGCAGAAAAACGTGAACAGGAACCGGGATCACGTGACGGGTGGAGGGTCTCCCTCCTGAACTGGTGACTCTGCTCCTCACCCCTCACATGCTGCCCGACCCATCCACCGCATTCCCCACATTATTCCATATTTACCCCAGATACATGATTATTTTTCCACACCTTATCTTCCCCGATCCTTTTCCCTCCACGTCCAGGTCATAGAGTCACCGGCCCAATTCCCATCCAGGTCCAAAACATAATTCAGACCCAAACAGGAAATGTTCACGTTTCATTTAAATCAGTTTTGTGTTTCTAAACACTAATTTCTATTCACATTCCTCCAGAGCCTTGCTGGACAGGAACACTGAAACATCAAGTGAGAAACAGCAGGAGGCAATTCAGCCCCTCTAACCATCAGCTGCTCACCCATCTCAGCCACGTGTTTCTGCCCGATCCTCATTTCCTCGATCCCTTCGGTCTCCACACATCTGCCGTTCTCTGTTTTACGTGCGGACGATCACTGAGTCTTCACCGCCCTCTGTGGTGGGGATTTATAAACATTCACCACCCTCGGAATGGAGACATTTCCCCTCATTTCAGTCCCGCACAGTCCATCCCTGTTTCAGAGACTGAGATCCCTGGTTCAACCGGTAATGATGTTGTGCATTTCAGTGTGCTCACCTCTCAGTCCTCGATTCTCTAAATGAAAGGGTTATCATATTTGATCTTTCTTCATATGATGACCCCACCACCCCAGGGATCAGTCTGGTGAATCTTCATTGCACTCTCTATTACAAATACTCTCTTACCTCTTTGTTAATCCTCTATGGAATTAATTACCATCTTCTGCAGCCCTGTGTTGCCCCAACCACTCACCTCCCACCCCTGTCACTATTTCCACCTTCCCACCTCCCCCCTCACCTGGATCTACCTCTCACTCCCCAGCTCTTGCCCCATCCCCACCCCTCACCTCTTTTCTCTGACTATTTCCCGACCACTCTTAGTCCAGAAGGAGGGTCTCGGCCCGAAATGTTGACGGTCCATTTCACTCCACAGATGCTGCCCGACCCACTGAGTTCCTCCGGCAGTTTGTTCTTTGGTCTGTATAACCCGTGTCAGTATGGGGAGCGGGATTTTACACCATATTCCAGGTACAAACTCAACAAAGCACAAATAATTGTCACTTTGCCCGGACTATTGGCCCCGCTTGCAGGGCAACACTGCCAGTGTTTGCCCCCAATGTGGTGAATCTCTCTGCTCGACACCACCGTGGGTTCAGACATTTCCACAGATGAGCCCCTCCTGTCCCCACCGGGACAAACATCCAGTCCGCCTCCTCTCTCACCATCTTCATCCTTTCAATAAAATCCCCCCCTCCCTCCCAGGGGAACCGGCATCAAACCAACGGGCCGAGTGTCCTCCTCGTACCTCTCAGCGATACATCAGACTCCGGCCGCGGGAGTCGCTTTACAAACGCCCCGACTTCCCTCGGAGGGAAATGGAAATAAATCAGAAAGCGGACATTTACTTTGGGGTTTTCTCCGCTTTGAGCTGGTCGGCGCTTGAGCGGGAGACGGACTCAGCGGGGTAACGCCCACTCGGCTTGTCCGCCTCCGCGACTGGTTGTAACCTGTGATTGACATCGCTTCGCACCATAACAGCGGTGGGGAAGGGGTGGTCACGTGATTATTAGCCCAGCCGTTCAACCTATAAAGCTCGAGCACAGCAGCGCGTGGGTGACGTAAGACACCGCGCACGTGAGGGCAGATCCCGGTGTGAGGAGCCCATGTCTGACGTCAGGCGCGTGGGGGAGGAGCTGTGTGACGTCACCTGAGGGAGACCGCTCGCATTTAAAAGCACCTCAATGGACTTCTCAGTGGGACAACAACATTAATCCCGGGTTTCATCACTGAATTCAGTGTTGTGGGATGTAATGTCCCCTGTTATGTGTCCGGCTGTGCCGTGTTGTTGGTTGAGAGGGCAGCGTGGTGTTTGTCTCGATTCGGGTCACAACACCAGAATTGCCAGCGGGGTCCACACACAGTGTATTAGTCAACAGAAAACCTCTCGTCCCTGCAGTCTTTGTCTCCTGGTAAACTCAACACCCTGACAGTGTGGACCATAGATACCCCTTCCTCTCAGAGTCAGGGGATCATTCAGACAGCTGATCGCTGAGAGGAATTATATTTATTGGTCATTAAAGTTCACCCAGATTCGTGTGGACGGATTTGATGTGGAGTTCGGGGTGTCACAGTGAAAGGGCCGGACGGCCGAACTCTCTCCGTTGACCAATCATCCTTCCAGATGAGGCGACACTTCACCTGTGAATCTTCCGGGGTCGCCCGTTGTGTCCGCTGCTCCCGATGCGGCCGCCTCCACAGTGGTGACACCGGCTCCTCCGCAGTTGTGCGGGGTAGGAGTGTTTTTTTTTTTACCGGGGGTCGATATTATTGTTCCCTTTTGTGCCGGAGGGGTGGATTTGGGGGTTGATGATCGGGAAGTCGTTCTTTTTTATGCGTGGGGTGGGGTGGGATTTGATTTTTTTTTCTCTCTGAACGACTTTCATGCTCTTTCTTCGTTTCGTGCTTCTCTGGAGAAAAAAACTCAGTTATTTATGGAGACCTACTTTGATAATAAATTAACCTTTGAACTATCCGAGCGGGACTTCCGGTGTCCAAAGATTTCAATTCCGATTCCCATTCTCGTTCCGACGTGTCAGCCCATCTTGTGCCAAGACGAGTCCACCCTGAGTGTCCAGGATCAGCAACTTATATTCCGTCTGGGCACCCCCCCCCCCCCCCCCACACACACACACACACACAAACTGATAGCATAAATATCGATTTCTCCTTCCGGTGAACAAATTTCCCTCACACCCCTCCCTCCCTCTCTGACTTTTCACGTCCTCTCACCTGCTTATCACTTCTCTCTGGATCCACTGCTCCATCCCTTTCTCCTATTCTCCACTCTCCTCTCCTATTAGACTCTATTTTCTTCCGCTCTTGAGCTTTCCCACCTACCTGGTTTCACCTATCACCTTCCAGCGGGACATTTCCTCGCCCGCCCCGATTTTATTCAGATATTTCTCCCATCCCATCTCAGTGCTGAAGGAGGGTTCAACTGGAAACGTCGACTGTTGACTCTTTTCGATAGATGCTGCCAGCCCTGCTGAGTTCCGCCAGTATTTTGTTCGTGTTGCTCTGAATTTCCAGCATCTGTAGACTTTGTCTTGTTTGTGATTTACCTCTCCGTTGTCCCTCCCGCCTCCGGCTACTGGTCCCCCGATAGGGACATCTGGCCACGGCTGGTGCAGCCCAGAACCTCCTGCTAAACGCAGGCGCAGTGCCGACCGTAGCTGTCGCCGGCGGTTCTTCTGTTCAGGATTCCGTGAAGATGGTACTGATCTCGGGTTTGTGGAAATCGGGGGCTGCCGTGGAAGAACAAATTTGTGGGCCGAAGGGCCTGTATCGTGCTGCAGGTTTTCTATGTTTCTATGAAAAGTGTCGGGAACGAGCTCTGCCGGACGGCTGGAGGCTCCGGGCTCTCCGGTCCCGCAGCCCCGGTTTTAGCTTTGCGTCCGAGGCCAGGCTGTGGGATCAGTTAGTTGTGGTTCCCAGGCAAGGAGGGATATGGGGTGAAAGGTATCTGTCTGTGTGTGTGTGGGTAGAGGTTATGGGTGGACTGTGGGTGTGGGGTGAGAGGAGTGACTTTCTGGGGGACCGTATTCGGAGGAGGAGTTGTTGTGAGAAAGTGGGATGATCGGAATTTCCGTGACCGGGTCAAATAAAGTTGTAAACAGGGGAGGATCTGCTCCGTTGTGTCGGACGCTCGCGTGTCCTTTTAGGAAGCAGCAATTCTCTCTGCAATGAATTACTGTCTAATTTTGTTGCCAACATTGTGTTTGTTACAAAGCCCCAGTGTCTGGCAGAGCTGTCACTGTAATGGGCTGTTGGTGCAGATTGGGATGGCGGTGGGGTGTCACTGACCTCTGTATCAGAGAACGACACGGGTTTCTACATCCTCCTGTGAGATATAAATGTCCTCACAGTGGATTCGGATCAGCTGGCATATCTGGAGTTTGCAGAGGGAATAGGGAAGGGTCTGAGGAGAGAGAGTTTTAATCAGCAAACCATCGTCCGGGGTGGAGGGGTACAGGAGCTGTCTGATAGATCGTTTTACAGAAATTGTGTTTTTATATAATCTCACAGATAGTGACTGAGGAAGGAGCTTGTTGAGGGAGGATACCCGGAGGTGAGCAGGTCAGATACCGTATCAGGAGAGTGACGGAGATGTGATTTCCTGTGTCACGGGTATAGACAGTCGTCTCAAGTGAGGAGTTTGTGTGGAGATGCAGCTTCCCTGGAGATGGAGGAAAGAGGACACACAAACAGGTGGAACCAGCTGTGGGAAGACATGGTTTGTCAGGTCTGACGACGAGCTGAATGTACCATAACCTTCAGACTGAATCAGAAAACCATTCTGAGGGTATTTGAAATGTCAGAGGCAGGGGAAATGTGATCACATGTCTCCATCAGACCCTCAGTGAGATGGTCCCAGTTTATAACATGCAGGGATGAAAGCACAGTGTTTGGGGTCTGATTTAATCACTGATTCTGACACAGTGAGAGGGTTAGTTTTGCTGTAAGGCAGCAACATTAACGGAAGAAGACACAGGAACTTCACCAATTGCCAGTTGTTCAGCAAAAGTGATCAATTGGTATATTACCTTGACAGAAACAGATATTCACAGTGGGGAGAAAGGGGTTCAGTCTGGTTCAATTCAGGTTGGAGAGGGGTGTGGAGTTTTGAAATCAATGCCTCGTGGTGCCACCATCGTTAATTTAGCATGTCCGGAGCAGTGGATCACACAGCACGGAAACAGGCCTTTGGTCGGCCATACCTGTTCTGACCATCCACTCACTGTCTACATTGGTCCCATTTATCAGCACTTGGTTCACAGCCGACTGTATCTCGGTAGTTTCAATGCTCATCCTCTTCGTAAATTTTTTAAGGGACCTGCCTCCACCACCACCTCGGGCAGTGTGTTCCAGATTTCAGCTACCCTCTGAGTGACAAATCTCCTCCTCAGATCCCTCTAAACCTCTTCCTCCTATGCTTAAATCTGTGACACCTCTGCCCCAGGATCGGGGCTGATATTGGCATCAGTGAGGCCTTTGATAACGTTCACATGGTAAGTTGCTGTGGAAAGTCAGATCACACGGGATCCAGGTAGAGCTGGCTCACTGGATGCACAGTTGTCTTGATGGTAGGAAGCAGAGAGTGATGGTGGGAGGCTGTTTATTGGACTTGAGGCCCGGGCCCAGTAAGGTTCCCCAGGGTTATAACCCATTGCTCTCATTATTCATTGATATTTAATGATATTTGCATTTGCACAGTTGAATTCGATGCTTCACTTGAACTTTCATTGATCCTTTTGACTATTCTATAAATTTGCTAAGTGTTCCTGTAGGAAAAACAATCTCAGGGTTGCATGTGGTGACATATATGTACTCTGATAATAACATTTACTTTGAACATCAACCATTGCTACTTGCCACCTGGATCAATAATCTGGTTAAGAATGTACAAGGTACGGATAGCAGGTTTGCAACAAGTTCAAACAATTACTTTTTCTGGAAGATATTAAGTATAAATTCTCTGCTCTGTTTCCTTCTCCGCACTCGACCACCCACTTACCTGTCTTCCCTCTCTGCCCCATCCTCCCGCTCACCCTGACATTGGACATACAGTCAGGGTGAAAGTGAATTATTTTGGGGAACCTGAAGGGGAATTCTTCACTCAGAGGTTGGTGAGAGTGTGGACTGAGCTGCCAGTGGAAGTGGAGGGTGTGGGTTTGATTTAGACACTAAAGAGGAATTTGGGTGAGGACGTGGATGGGAGGTGTATGGAGGCTCTGGAGCAGGTAGTTGGAAATGGGCAGTAACAACAAAAATCAGGTCAGCATTGACTGGAAGGGCTGGAAGTTTCAGTGCCGCTTGGCTCTGTGATTCTAATAATATTGTGATTTGTAATTTCCACATTTAGTACATTGCTACTAATGTCTGAACCCAGAAATTTACTCAAATAAGAACTGAAAGACCCTTGACTGGCTACAGAAAGCGTTTACAAGCTGTGATACTTGCCAAAGGGGGTGTTACTAAACACTGACCATGCAGGGTGCCCAAACTTCTGCTTCTGGCCCTTATTTTTTTTTGCTATTTTGAAACTGTAAAAGATGTGATGCACCATCAATAACTCTCTGAGCCGTGAGTCGAGATATCGGCGTTTATTGACTGGAAGAAAGAACAAGCAGCAATTGACCACCATGTTACATCCTGGAGACTGAGGCCAGGGCTCAGGCCTCAATCACCTTTATACCGGGGTCTGTGGGAGTAGCCACAGGAACAGTCAGCGGGGGGGGGGGGGGGGGGGGGCGGGGGTGGGGGGGTGGTGTCCAGACAGGTATATGTAGTTCACCACAAGATGGAAATAAAATGTAATCTTGCTTAAAATATTAAAGAAATGTGTCATCTTTAACTTTATGCCTTTTGTAATCAGGTCATCTTTTACTTGCTTAGCTATTTACATTAACAGAAATTTTGACTAGGGGTGCCCAAATTTTTGCATGGGTATATCCTGTGCCTTCCGAATTGCTTCCAAAAATTCCAGCCATTGCTGCTCTGTTTTCTTCCCTGCTCGTGATCTTTTTAAATCAATTTTGATCAATTTTTCTCTCATGCCTCTCTAATTCTTTTTATTCCACATTTGACTTTAACTTCTCCTTCTCTAATGTCCGGGTGAATTTGTTCACATTAAGATCACTTGCCCCGAAGGGTTCTTTGAACTTCAGTGACCTAATTAATTCCGGTTCATTACAACACCCAATCCAGAATAGCTGATCCCCAACTGGGCTCAACCATGAGCTGCTCTAAAAAGCATCTTGTAGGCATTCTAGGAATTCCTTCTCTTCAAACCAACACCATCCTGATTTTCCTAATCAAGTGCATGACAATCCCCTATGACTATTGTAACATTGCCCTTTGGCACGCATTTTCCATCTCCCATTGTAATTTCAGGACCTCATACTTACTACTGTTTAAAGGTCTCTGTAAAATTCCCATTAGGGATTTTTTTTTAACATTTGCTGTTCCTCAATTCTACAACTTCCAACCCTTTGCCACCTCTTTCTAATGATTTTATCTAATATTTCAGAGCCACACCACCCCACTACCAGCTTGTTTTTGTCTTGTTCTTTCAATAAATATATAAGTAACTGAGAAACAAGAGGACCTGCAGATGCTAGAAATCTAGAGAACTACACACAAAGTGCTGGAGGAGCTCAGCATGTCAGGCAGCATCTATGGATTGGAATCAACATTTCGGGCCAAGACCCTTCACCGGGACTCTTGATACCCACAAATCTGGTATATCAACAAGCAAAGAAATAGAAAGTAGTGCGAAATAGGGAAAACCTTTGAAAAAATTTAGTTCACACCTTAAGAAGTCCTGTCAAACAGAGCTCACTAGTTAACAAATACAACAAAGGCAATAAACACTTTCTTCAATACCGGCATTGACTTATTAATAAGAAAAATATATTTGTCCCATTTCAATCAGTAAAATTTACAAAGGTAAATAAGAACTTTAGAAAGCTTTAGAAAAGAGTATTTACACTGAAACTCACTTAGATTAACATGACCCTGGACAGAAGGAGGAAGAGGAATAACACACGAGGAAAGATCACACAACAGTCAGGTAAAACTTCTATATTTTCAAGAGAAATGAACTGGATTCAGCACTCCATGTGTGTATATACAGTTGTGATACGGAATACAGATCAGAAAAATTAACTGAGAGGCCAACTCAGAAAAATAAATCATCACTCTGGAAGAAATCATTAGCAGGTGGTATGAGTATGGCATCGCAACAATCTCAGCAGATGAGATGTTGACAAGGAAGATGTTGACAAGATGTTGACTCCTCTTACCAGAAACAGAGGGGTTCCTTGCAGGAATACAAGACAAGCTGTTTAACAAAAGGGGAAAATAAAATCAAAAATACATACAATATTGTTTGTATTTAAGGCAGTAAGTGCTGGAAATGCCAAGAGAAACCAGACACAATCCAACACATTCCAGGATCCAGCAGGAATTTAACTCAAACTGGTTACTTATAAAGATAAAATATCATTCACCAAATTCTTGCTTTAAAATACTGACTCATGATTGCCCTCCATCACTTCAGACAAGCCTGTAAGTTCAAGCCTGATCCAGTTTTACAGTCAAAATCTTACAAATGATATGATAATCAATACATTGTTACAGATAGGACAATCTATAATAACTATCCAGACATAATATTACAGGATAAACAAGCAGGAACAACACCCTCAATAATTGAAACCATTCCAAACACATAGAGGTCACATGGGTATAGTTTGTTATCAGTCAAACCACCAAAAGATTTTCTCCATCAATCTGCTTCCAAATGTTGCTACTCTGTCATTTGTTGCCATACCCCACTGCTGATTCCCTTCTCCTCATCATATGTTCTTACCCCAACCATCTTCCAGAGCCCCAAACTCTGCCCTGTGCAGATTTGTCTCTGGTTTCTGACCCTGCTCCATTGAACGTCCTGCTAATGGTTTACCATTCTGCTTTCAGTCTTTGGAAGACAGTGGTGTTTTCTAACAACCCTTTAGAAGCAGAGAAAATGACCAATAATGTGGTAATGAGCCATGAGTAAGGAGGGTAACTCCGAAATTAATTCTTCCTCAGTCCAGAGATTTCAGGGGTAAAGAACATCTCAGACAGAACTGCAGTCAGCTTAACTTCTTCAGTCTGCAGAGAATTCAAGGGAAACCTCTTCACAAACAGATTGGTGACTGTTTGGAACCCATCACTACAGACAGAGGAAGAGGTGAACAACAGGGGAAGATTTAAGAGGACTGTCCTGGAACAGAATCACTAGCAGGGTCCAGCCAGCCTGAGTTGACTCTCTACTGTACAATAGGTGTAATGTAAATTCAGTAAGTACCAAGGACAGGGTTTAAAATGGAACAGATTTATTTGTCTCAGATGCAGAATATTAAACTCCTGTCCCAGTAAAGTTGAATGCGCAGCAGGAGAATCTTCTCCCATGCCCAGTGACCAGGGTGCAGAACTGGGTGTGGTGAGCAGCAGCAATAATTGCAAAGTTCAGCACTTACAGTCACTCTCAAAATAGCATTCAGCAATGGTGATGGACAAATATCCAGCATGAAGCTTATTGAAACTTTCTCCCCAGTGTAAACCCGCTAGTCTGTCACAAGTGTAACACGCTGTAAGGTTTCACTGCTGATGTAATGGTTTCTCTGTAGCAGCAATATTTAGGTTATGACTAGTGATAACAGGGTTTTGGAGTGCAAGGCATTCCGATGGCAGAATTTTTTTTTTCTTGTGAGTCTGGAAGAGAGATTATTGTGTTTTTTGCTGGGGAGAGATGAGAAGATGTGAACGGAGAGTGGGGGTCCTTTTGTCTTTTGATTTTTTTACTAACCCAATAGTCAAAGAATGAATTATAAAGATCAATCATTAAATCACATACTGTGTATCATTTGTTATTTCAGGGTACTTAGTTATAACATGGGACACACCACACAGCATCCACCCAAACGAGATTTCTTATGTTTGACCGGGCTGAGTGGCTATCACCCCCATATATTAAGCTGCTAGCCGAAGCGAGATTTACATCAGGTTAGATGAATGACTCCTTTTCCATGTTCACAGCAGCTGACTCGCCTCTTCCCATTGTGAACCAGGTAGTGTGTCATAAGGATAGATAAGTGAATGAATCCCTTTCCACATTCACAGCAGGTGAACTGCCTCTTCCTAGTATGAACTCAATGATGCACAATTTGGTTGATTTGGCCGAGAGAAACTTTTCCCAAAGTCTGATCAGTTGATCAGCCTCTAATCAGTATGAACTCGCTGGTGTCTCTGTAGTTGAAATGACTGAGTGAATCGCTTCCCACAGTCTGAGCAGGTAAACGGCTTCTCCCCAGTGTGAATTCGCTGATGTACCTTCAGTTGGGGTGAACAAGTGAATCCCTTCCCACAGTCTGAGCATGTAAATGGCTTCTCCCCATTGTGAATTCGCTGATGTACCTTCAGTTGGGATGAACTAGTGAATCCCTTCCCACAGTCTGAGCAGGTAAATGGCTTCTCCCCAGTGTGAATTCGCTGATGTACCTTCAGTTGGGATGAACAAGTGAATCCCTTCCCACAGTCTGAGCAGGTAAACGGTTTCTCCCCAGTGTGAATTCGTTGATGTACCTTCAGTTGGGATGAACTAGTGCATCCTTTCCCACAGACTGAGCAGATGAACGGCCTCTCTCCAGTGTGAACTCGCTGATGTACCTTCATTTGGGATGAGCAAGTGAATCCCTTCCCACAGACTGAGCAGTTGAACGGCCTCTCCTCAGTGTGAACTGACTGGTGTACCAGTAGTGCGTGTGACAGAGTGAATCCCTTCCCACAGTCTGAGCAGGTGAATGGCCACTCCCCAGTATGAACTGACTTGTGTACCAGTAATTCGTGTGACTGAGTGAATCCCTTCCCACAGTCTGAGCAGGTGAATGGCCTGTCCCGAATGTGAATTCGCTGATGTTCCTTCAGATGGGATGACCGAGTGAATCCCTTTCCACAGTCTGAGCAGGTGAACGGCCTCTCTCCAGTGTGAACTCGCTGATGTACCTTCATTTGGGATAAGCAAGTGAATCCCTTCCCACAGTCTGAGCAGGTGAATGGGTTCTCTCCAGTGTGAACTCGCTGATGTCCCTTCAGTTGGGATGAGCAAATGAATCGCTTCCCACAGTCTGAGCAGGTGAATGGCCTCTCTCCAGTGTGAACTCGCTGGTGTCTCAGTAGGTGAGATGCCTGAGTGAATCCCTTTGAACATTCCGAGCAGATGAACGGCCTCTCGCCAGTGTGAACTTGCCGGTGTGTCTGTAGTTGACATGACCGAGTGAATCCCTTCCCACATTCTGAGCAGGTGAATGGCCTCTCCCCGGTGTGAACTCGCTGGTGTCTCTGTAGTTGAGATGACGCAGTGAATCCCTTCCCACAGACTGAGCAGATGAACGGCCTCTCCTGAGTGTGAACCAACTTGTGTCCCAGGAGGTCGATTGACCGAGTGAAGCCCTTCCCACAGTCTGAGCAGGTGAATGGCCTCTCTCCAGTGTGAACTCTCTGATGTACCTTCAGCTGATATGACTGAGTGAATCCCTTCCCACAGTCTGAGCAGGTGAACGGCCGCTCCCCAGTGTGAATTCGCTGATGTACCTTCAGTTCCGATGAGCAAGTGAATCTCTTCCCACAGTCTGAGCAGGTGTATGGCTTCTCACCAGTGTGAACTCGCTCATGTACCTTCAGGTTGGATGATGAAATGAATCCCTTCCCGCAGAATGAGCAGAGGAACGGCCTCTCCCCAGTATGAACAAACTTATGTCCCAGTAGGTCGGATGACCGAGTGAATCCCTTCCCACATTCTGAGCAGGTGAATGGCCGCTCCCCAGTGTGAACACTCTGGTGAGCCATTAGGTCAGATGACCGTGTGAATCCTTCCCCACAAATTCAGCAGATGACCAGCCTCTGCCCGGTGTGATATACTGGTGTGTCCACAGGTGGGAAGACCGACTGAATCCCTTCTCACTCACAGAGTAGGTGAATGGCCTCGTCACAGTGTCAACTTGGTGATGTCCCTTCAGATGAATGGGTTTCCTCCCTTGTTTAAAATGTCAGGCGTGCCAGTCAGTCAGATGATTGAGTGAATCCCTCCCCACAGTCTGAGCAGGAAGGAAGATCGAGGAAATCCTTTGTTCCACTTCTTAAATATCTGGATAGAGACAGCAAAACTGGTGTGTGGTGTTCGAGATTCCCATAGATTAATTCTTTGTCATTTTTAACCTGTAAAAAGATATACAAAATCCATCAATGGGTGTAGGACAACATTTCAGATGAGATCATTTGAGTTGTCACGGTGTGATCTGGCAACACACTCTTACAGTGAAGTTCAACCCGAGTTGGAGAGAGAAATCATCTTCTAACTGGGCAGAGAGCTGGTATCTGGAATGACCACTAAACTCTCAGATGTTCTTCCTGTGTCACTAAGAATGGGGGATTTCTGCCATCTCCAAACTGTGACCTGACTCAGTTTGACTCTCTCCATTGATATTTTTCCCTGTTTACTGAGCTGCATGGGTGCCTGGCCCCACAGCAACTGAAATACTCACACACAAAAAGCCAGCAGCGCATTCCATGCACCCACCACTCTCTGTGTAAAAAAAACTTACACTGACATCCCCTCAGCATCGATTTCCAAGCATCTTAAAACTCTGCTCCCTTTTGTTAGCCATTTCAGCTCTGGGAAAATATCCTCTGGCTATGCACACAATCAATGCCCCTCATCATCTTATACACCTAAAAAAGGGTCTTAACATAAACAAGGACATTACACATTATACGTGATTGAGTTCATCTGCACGTTCACACAACCTATGTAGCAGACCTGTAACAGGTAATGAAGGATTTTCTCACCAAAGCTTTTGCACATTGTCCATATGTGGTTTGCTTACTAAACTATGCTTTAAAAAGTCAGATTTGCAAATATCACTCCACTTCTTCCCACTTGCAAATTCTCCAGCAACTTTTGCATCGCCACAACACACACAGGTAACACCAGTTTCTATATTGGACATAAATATTTCCGCTGAACCCACCAGAGGAATTGAGGATATATTAAAAAAAATCATTTTGAACCTATGTAATCTCTGACTAAAAGAATAATTGGTACTGAATAGGAATTTTGAACTGAAGTGAACTCAGTCTTCAGCATTTAGCTAAGACAGGCTCAATGCCAGTTCTCTGCAGCTTGCAGAGAGACACACTGAGAACTGATAACATTATACATTGTACTCTCATTAGCTGATAACATTATACATTAGCTGATAACGATTGTTCTCTTGTTTGAGTAAATGGAGGAGGACTCAGTGATAGGACAGGAATGAACTTCTGTTTGAAATTAAGCCAGGGCCTTGCAAAGGGAATAACTGACAAGGACTGGAACTAAAACCTTGATTTAGCAAACTCTCAATTCTAATAATTACGTTTTGCACCAACAAACTTGTTGGGTGTACCAGTTCAAATAATATCTTGCAAAAGTAATGTATGGGCTTGCTATGTACAAGTATACAGCTGTAACCTGAGTCAATAACAAGTCAGTCCACTTGTTAAGATAGTGGCAGTGCTTGCATGCCTTCCATTTGACAACTGGGTCTCAAACTCCTGCAGGAGAATGCACAATAAACTGTGGTGATGATAGGAAACTGGGCTTCTGTGTATTATTTGGATTCAACTTTTAACATTTGTCATCATGAACAGGACCCCAATACAGGGAGTGCCAAGCAGACGGGCTGAGCAACTGGCTGGACCACTCTGGGGACTGCAGAGACTGACCGGGTGCCCAATAGTTATTTTAATTTTTGTCGCTGTCCGTTAGTTCCTTCGCAGGTACAGTCCCTCGTGGCAGGAGGCAGATCTGCCATGTAAATTAATCAATTGCGCAGGATGTGCCAGCCAGGTAAAGTTACCTGATTGATAATTGAGCAGGAGGCTTTGTGCCGAGTAAATGACAAAGAGAACATGGGTCAATTGCTATCGATTTAGAGTTTTCCAGACAAGGAAAACGATTTTCAAATGTTGAGTGCAGCGCTGAATAAGAAATTGGGGAACAATATGTGGCCACTGGGGGGGAACCTGGGATATTACCTCATGAGAACAAGCAGTAAATTTGATAGGGAAAATGAACTGTGGAATGAAGTGGAAATTGTGGTAAAGGGAATGGAAGGAAAAGCAGATGTGCAGTGGAACAGTATGTTATTAGCAAGTTGGAGTAAGAATGCATGTGACAATGGGATAGAGGTATGTACTGCAAAGGTTGGGTGATGCTAAAAGTGAAGTGTGAATGGGTGCATGGATGCCGAAAACGAGAGCAGGAAAAACAAAGTAAGCAAACCAAGGCCAGCCTAGATAGGAGAGAAGGGCAGGAACATCAGACAGACAGACAGATATACTTTATTGATCCCAAAGGAAATTGGGTTTCATTACATACTGATAGGGAAACAAGGGATCCCAAACCCATGTCTGTCATACCAACCCTGTTTGAGGACAGTGACCATGATGAGGAGTGGGCACCACCCGTACCTCTCCTACCTTGCCAGGGGCCAAGTGCACCCATTGCCCCAAAACCCCAATGGTGACTGCTCGGGTAACAGGGAAGGGAGGTTCTCTTTACTCTCAGATCCCGAATGGGAATACTGAGGATTATTTCCAGACAGGGAGGGAAGAATCCAATAAAACCACAGAGTTAATGGCTCCACAAAGACAATTACCCACCCGAATGCTGCCCAATCCACGAGCAGGAGGAGGGACAGCCCTCAGTGATTCCTGTGTATGCACCCTGGAAGCATCAAGAAATGATAATGATCATGAATCAGGCCCCAGACAGAAGAGAAAACCCAGCACAGTTTGCTCAGTGTGTCCGCAGTACAAAAATGTTTACTGCGACTCCACAAGATTTATTTGGTCTCTGCTGCATGACGAGGGGTGAAAATGGAAGGCAGATTTGAGATACCAAAGCTATCAGGAGTTACAGGTGGGAAAACATAATGAGAATGAACAGACAGGCCAGATCATTCAAGCCTTGGAAAGGGCTCTCCAGCAACCTGTAAACATCACTAAAGTACTTGAATGCAAACCTAAGCCTGGGGAATCGGGACCAGACTATTGGGAGTGATTTGTGGCCTGCTACGGCACTTTCACAGGAGACCAAACATTTAATGATTGGAATCTGTCCCCCCTGTTCAATGCCCTACTGCTCCAATGCTTACCAACTGAGTTAGCCAACATGATTAAAACAAATAATATGGATTGGCCTGACAATGACCGAAATCGAATGTGATGAGCTTTGACATATCATTCTGACCCGACTTTCGAATCCCGATCAACCCTGAAGGGAACTAATATTAAAGGTGACTATGTTCAGTGGAAAGGAGGATGTGAGTGGGCGACATCTGGGGATCAGAAATGGGAACAAAAACCTACCAACGGACAGGTGGGGTCAACAACCCGTTTAGAAATTGACAAGCAAGGATGCCTCCTACTGTGAGTTCCACCCCTGAGGAAGAGCCCAATGTAATATTGCAAGTTGCTGGAATTTCATTTCTGTTTATGGCTGATGTGGGGGCAATCGCAACCACTCTCGATCAGGAAATAGTATTGGAAAAGGGATTCCAGCTATCAGACACGACAATCACTCTGTCTGGGTTCGATGACACGGAACACACATATTCACGTACATGACTACGGGAAATAATTCCCACTACGGCCTGCCAGAGATGCTGAGCTCTGACAATGGCCCACACTTTATGGTGAAAGTAAACAAATGGGTATGTAACAAACTAGCTATCAAGCAACAATTCCACTGTGTACACCACCCACGGGCCGCTGGCAGAGTGGAAAGAGCCAATGGCACTCTGAAGAGTAAACTGGCCAGACTAACAGTGGAGACTGGACTCACTTGGTTGAAGGTCCGACCATTAGCCCGAATCCACATGAGGGTTACCCCACAGAGGAAAACAGGGTTGTCACCAGCTTAAATCATTTCTGGACGGCCCATGAGGACACCCTGGGAACAAAGTCTCAGGATTAAAGCCAAAGTGAATAAGAATAAGGAACCTTGGTTCTCGATGGATATTGGAACTCTGATAAAGAAGAGAGAGATGCATGACATGTGTAAGAAACAGGGAGCAAACAAGGTACTTGAGTAGTATAGGAAGTGCAAAAAAATACTTACGTAAGAAATCAGGAGGGCTGAAAGAAGACATGAGGTAGCGTTGGCAGTCAAGCTGAAGGACAGTAAGAGCTTCCACAGGTATATTAATAGCAAAAGGATAGTTAAGGGATAAAATTGGTCCTCTTGAGGATCAGAGTGGTCGACTATGCATGGAACCAAAAGAAATTGGGGAGATGTTAAATGTTTTTTTTTGTGTGTCTGAATTTACTAAGGAAACTGGCATGGAGTCAATGGAAATAAGGCAAACAAGTATCGAGGTCATGGAACCTATACAGATAGATGAGGAAGAGGTGCTTGCTACCTTGAGGCGAGTAGATAAATCTCCAGGACCTGACAGGTTATTCCTTGGGACCCTGAAGGAGACTAGTGTTGAAATTGCAGGGGCCCTGGCAGATATATTTAAATATCATTATCTACGGGTCAGGTGCCAGAGATTTGGAGGATAGTTCATGTTGTTCCGTTGTTTAAAGCGGGCTCTAAAAGTAATCTGGGAAATTATAGGCTGGTAAGTTTGATGTCGGTCATGGGTAAATTATTGGAAAGAGTACTAAGAGATAGGATCGACAGTTATTTAGATAGACAGGGACGTATTAGGGAGAGTCAACACGGTTTTGTGCATGGTAGGTCATGTTTAACAAATATATTAGAGATTTTCGAGGCGGTTACAAGGAAAGTGGATGAAGGCAAGGCAGTGGATGTTTACATGGACTTCAGTAAGGCCTTTGACAAGGTCCCGCATGGGAGGTTAGTTACGAAGATTCATTCACTAGGTATATATGGTGAGGTAGTAAATTTGAATGGGAACTGAGAAAGGGGGAAGTCAGAGAGTGGTAGTGGAGGATTGCTACTTTGAGTGGAGGACTGTGACTGGTGGTGTGCCACAGGGATCAGTGGTGGGTCCAATGTTATTTGTCATCTGTATCAATGATCTGGATAATAATTTGGTAAATTGGATCAGCAAACTTGTTGATGATACAAAGATTGGAGGTGTAGTGCACAGTGAGGAAGGTTTTCAAAGCTTGCAGAGGGATCTGAACCAGCTGGGAAAATGGTAGATGGAGTTTAATACAGACAAGTGTGAGGTATTGCACTCGGAAGGTCAAACCAAGGCAGAACATACAAGATAAATGGTAGGGCACTGAGGGGTGCACTAGAACAGAGGGATCTTGGAATACTGATACAAAATTCCTTAAAAGTGGCATCACATGTAGATAGGGTAGTAAAGAGAGCTTTTGGTACTTTGGCCTTTATAAATCAAAGTTCTGAGTATATGAGTTGGAATGTAATGGTGAGGTTGTATATTGCATTAGTGAGGGGGAATTTGGAGTATTGTGTGCAGTTTTGGTCATCGAATTACAGGAAGAATATTAATAAGGTTGAAAGAGTGCAGAGACAAGGATGTTGCTGGGACTTGAGAAACTGAGTTACAGAGAAAGGTTGAATAGGTTAGGACTTTATTCCCTGGAGCGTAGGAGAATGAGGGGTGATTTGATAGAGGTGTATAAAATTAGGATGGGTATAGATAGAGTGAATGCAAGCAGGCTTTTTCCACTGAGGCTCGGGGAGAAGAAAACCCAGAGGACATGGGTTAAGGGTGAAGGGCAAAAAGTTTAAAGGGAATATTGGAGGTGGGGGGGGGCTTCTTCACAACTGGGTCTGACTGGTACTGGCATAACTGGTTCGTCTGGGCACATTCTGTCTCACTCCCAACTATTTTGTACCTTCCTTTGCACAGGTATGTAATGTCTAAAGGACCAGTGTTTGAGTAAATGAGACTCACCAGACTTTCTCCTGACTGAATCAATGGAAACCCTGAGTCAGATGGGTCCTCTCCAGTTTATGCTCTCAGTTCTCGGGCTGGTTCACTTGTTGCTGTTCCCTTGTCTTCAGTCGTGGTTTTTCTTCCAATAAATCTCTCACTGCAGGTCTAACTTTAACATGAAAGATAATGAAGCACGTTAACAATGAAAAGGAGGACCAAACATATCTGCTTAATGTTACTAGGAACAAAACTCACTGAAATTTAAACATTGAAGGAAAATATAATGATCTCAGTGAACAATATTTTATTGTCCCTCACAAGACACAGACGATACGGGATAAGAAGGAGCCATCATTCAGTCATGGTAAGACATAAGACACAGGAACAGAATCAGGTGATTCGATCCATCTGGTCTGTCCCACCATTCAACCATGGCTGATTTTTATTCCAACACCATATTCCTGCCTTCATCCTGTAACCCTGAAGCTACTCAGCAATTACCAATATATTAATCTGTCACAAATATACACAAATGGCAGCCTCAAACAAATTCTGTGGCAACAAATTCCACATATCAGACATCTTTTAGCCAAAAAAAAATTCTTATCTCAGTTTTAAAGGGAAGCATCTTTATTCTGAGACTGTGCTGTCAGATCACGTACTCCCTGTCTGATGGAAACATCCTCTCCATGCCCACTGTATCCAGGCTTTTCAGCATTCGGTAGGTTTACTTAGCCACACCGTCCCTCTGAACTCCATCGAGCACAGGTCAAGAACCATCAAATGCTCCTCACACGTAACACCGATCATGAGATTATTCATGTGAACCTCATTAGCAACAACTGCATTGGCCACATTTCCAGGGATAAAAGACAAATTGGTTCCAGCAAGTTGTGCTTCCTTTACTGTTATACTATCACTCCATTTCCAGATTAAAACAGGACCATTTCAGGAAATTTGTATTACAGATCCGGTCTTGTCTATACTGGACCGACCGCCGTCGCTGGGCTTGCAGGAGTAACGTGTGGCTCTGCTCTGCTGCGTGGAGCTGAGGCTCGAACCATTCTCCCCCTGGACTTCCCAGTCCCTCGGTAAAGCAGGCAGTGAAATCAAAGATCCCCACAACCTGGGACGTTCTCCTTTCTCACCCACCCCAGTCCGGGAGAAGACACAACAGCCATACAGCTCCAGGACAAACGCGAGGAGCTTCAGGAAGCGAGACGAGTTCGGGGAAGTTAATGGGACTCAGTGGCCAAAATCACACCACGTGATCTGGCGTCACGACGCGGAGGGCGGGACGACTATGCTACACACAGCCTCACGTGACCTGTCGGCCGGACTTCCATTTCAATTCTGCGGAAACAGACAGCCTGGGCTCCTGGTTTGGATCGTTCAATGCAGATTAAGTGAAGTCGACACATTTCTGACGAGCTGAGATAGTTGGGAAACAAATGAGTTCCTGGTCCTCAGTTCGGGGCTCACGGCCAACATCGGATCTCCCCGCTCGGGATCGGTCTCAATACTCACCGATGGGAAAGTGATATCTTCGGCCCGCAGACACTGATCCCGACGGAAGAGACGAAAGTCTTTCCCGATCACACAGCCGGCCCACTTCAGCTCTGAGCGGAGAGGATTACACCGTCCACCCGGAGACTGTGAGCATGCGCGAAGAGATTGTTACATCATCGGGAGGCGGGACCTCGGAAACAGACGCGCAGATGCTGCCAATCTGCGGTTAAATGGGAGGGGCAAACGGGATCACGTGTCGGGATTGGCGACACCTCCCCCCTCTCCCAGGCAGAGACTACAACTACTCATTAGTCAGTGGAAAGAAGCAAACTTGCCACTCACATCTCCTCTCACCTTAAATGTATTAGACATTTCAACCCCCAGGAAAAATATATCGTCTGTCCACTCTATCTATTCCTCTCGTAATCTTATAATCGTCCATCCAGTCTCACCCGAGCCTGCGCCACTCTGGAGAAAACAACACGTTTGTCCAGCCTCTCGTTATAGCTCATGCCCTCTAATCCAGGCAGTGTCCTGGTAAACCTCTTCTGCGCCCTGTCCAAAGCCCCGACATCCTTCCGAGAATGGGGGCGACCAGAACTGTATGAAACACTCCAGATGTGGTCTAACTAGTTTTATAAAACTGTGTTACGAACTGTAACGTTTTAGAAACGAACCAGCAGCAATAGAGTTCACACCGGAGTCTGGTTTTGATGTTAAAACCATTCTCTTTATTAGTATATAGTAACTTAATGAAATAAAGGAAAGTTGACAGTGTTAAGTGTATATATGTGTAAATGTAATTCCCAGACTATCGAGGCTGATGGAACAAAGCTTAGAGTCTTGAGATGGTAAAGTAGGAAAGTTCAGTAATCCATGGAATAAATGATGGGACAGAGATATTTGTAATCCAGGGTGAAACGTAGAGAAAAGGCCGTTACTTCAAAATAACCGTCGACGACGTTCTTATCCGCTGAATCCGTCCACATACGAGTCATCAGCGAAAGTGACCTGTCACAGGAATGCCGTCTTCCAGGGGTTACCACACAACATGCCCAGGCAAGGGTTAACACAAGATATTCCACAATCCACTGTTATGGATTATACGAAGTGACAGCCACACACAATCGTTGTGGTTCCGTGTACCGATGATCAACCCACTCTTGTGGGCACAGGAGAGTTCCAAGCCTCAGCTGCGACGAACTGAAGCGATCAGCTTTTCCTGTCTCTCTCTCTCTTTAGACTGGCCGACTGCCTGTCTGCAGATCGCTCTCTCTCTCTTTCATGGTTCAGTCCACAGTCCATAGTCCCGCCTCCTTGGAGTCCAAGATCCCTCTGATCATCAACACTGTTCAGGGTTTTGCATTTAACAGTGTACTGTCTCATACATTCGACCTACCGAGCTGCCAAGATCATCATCACTAATCAAATCTAACTGAGATTTCTCAGGACCTGTTGAATTTATTGCCAATTGCACAAGAACGGGAAGGTACAGGTACAGAGAAACATTGACTTACGGCAGCATCACAGACAAGTACATTCAGATAACACACGGAACACGAATTATACGATTCTCTGTCAGTAACAATCTATAAACATGTTTTACGTCATTAACAATATTTAAAATACATTGTGTCATGATCAATATTAAAATGTGCATTTTGTGTCAATAACAGACTTGGAAATGTTGAATTTGTCCCTGTCTCCATTCCTCCTGTAATCCACAACCAGCTCCTTTGTTTTTGTCACAATGAGAGAGAGGTTGTTTTCTTGACACCACTGTGTCGGGGTGATGACTTCTTCTCTGTCGGCTGCCTCGTTATTATGTGAGATTAGGCCAGTCAGTGTAGTGTGGTCAGCAAATTTAGTTAGCAGATTGGAGCTGTGGGTGGCGACACAACTCATGGGTGCACAGAGTAAAGGAGGGAGGAAGAAGACAACCCTGTGGGGTATGTGTGCTGAGGGTCAGAGAGAGAGAGAGAGAGAGAGAGAGAGAGAGAGAGAGAGAGAGAGAGAGAGAGAGAGAGAGAGAGAGAGAGAGAGAGAGAGAGAGAGAGAGAGAGAGAGAGAGAAGAGAGAGAGAGAGAGAGAGAGAGAGAGAGAGAGAGAGAGAGAGAGAGAGAGAGAGAGAGAGCAGAGAGAGAGAGAGACAGAGAGAGAGACAGAGAGAGAGAGAGAGAGAGAGAGAGAGAGAGAGAGAGAGAGAGAGAGAGAGAGAGAGGTGAGGGAGCCCACACTTAGCACCTGCCGGCGATCTGACAGGAAGTCCAGGATCCAGCTACACAAGGCAGGGTGAAGGCCGAGGTCTCTGAGCTTCTTGTCGATACTTCACGCCTTCGTATGGCTACTGCTCTGCCCATGACTGCAAGGAACTGCAGAGGACATCAGAGAAACAAGCCTCCACTCCGTGGTCTCTTCCTACATTCATTCCCCTCCCTCGGAAAAGCAGGCCACGTACTCAAAGATCCTCACAACCTGGACATTCTCGCTGCAAACCCGCTCCCCCATGGGGGAAGAGATACAAAAGCCTTAAAGCGCGAACCACCCGGCTCAAGGACGGCTTCCTGTCTGTGGTTATAAGCCAAATGAATGATAAAATGGACTCGACCTCACAATGTAACACGACGTGACCCTGCACCATATGTCTATCTGCACGGCACTTTCTCTGCAGCCATAATGCTTTGTTACATTGTTGTTTTGTCATTTACATTTTTCATTTTTAGAATCGTTTTAACTAGTACATAATCTTCTCCAGCTATAGAATGAAACAAGACTTCAGTAGATTAATATGTATAAAATTAATAAAGCTGAAGAAAAAAACTAATCGTAAAATATAAAAATGGAAAATATATATAGGAAAAGGAAGGAAATAAAGAACCCCATCTAACTAGGGGGGAACCCACTAACAACAAAAAAGGGAAAAACCCATTAGGAATCAACCCCCCGGAGCAAAACGTTTAACCATCATCTAAATATAAAAATAGAATCATCAACCGCCATTTCATATTTATAAAAAAATAAAATTGGAAGGAAACCATATAGCATAGTTCAAATTAAATGATAATATTTGGCAAAGAACACTATCTTCTCTCAAAATCGAATCGAGGATCAAAAGTTCTCCTAATTTTTTTCAAAATAAGACATAAGATTCCTTGAGAAAACCATTCAATTAATTCAAGGGAAGAAGTATCTTTGTGTTTTAATAAAATAGCCCTTCTTGTCAATAGTGTAACCAATGCAATTACATGTTGATCTGGAGATGAAATACCCTGAATATGATGTGGAACTATACCAAATAGAACAGTCAACCTGTCAGGTTGTAAATTCATTTTCAGAGCTTTAGATTTTGTTGGAAATAAAGATTTCCAAAACGATTTTAATGATGAACATGCCAGAACATATGTGACAAAGTAGCTACTTCAGTTTTATATATATCACAGTATTTGTCTATACGAGGAAATATTTTAGATAGTCTCTCCTTTGTTAAATAATAACGGTGAACAATTTTAAATTGAATTAAACAATGGTTGGCACATATAGAAGAACAATTTCCGTTTTTCAAAACTCGAAGCCAATCTTCATTAACAAAGGTCATATTAAGTTCTCTCTCCCAATATTGTTTAATCTATAGTGATATGTTCTCATTTGTAATAAAAATAAGTTATACATTCTGCCAATGGAAACTTTCTCTAAGGGATTCAATTTCAAAATGTTATCTAACAAATCAGATTCTTGTAAATATGGAAACTTAGGTAAGCATTGTTGTAAAAAATGTCGAAACTGAACATATTCCAAAAAATGTGTATGAGCGAGAGAAATTTTGTCAATTAGCCCTTCAAAGGTCATCAATCGACCATCACAAAATAAATCTGTAAAAGAATGGATCCCTTTATTGTTCCATAGGAGAAAAATGGGGTCAGTTATTGAAGGTTTAAATGAAAAGTTTCGATATAAAAAACTAGACAACTAAATTGTTTCAAATTTAAAAAAATAACGAAACTGAACCCAAATCGATAAGAGTAGTTTAATAACCGGGTAACGATTTAAATTTGGAATTTTGGAGAGCTGTAAAGGTAATGGAGCTGCTAATATTGAAGTTAAATGAAATTGTTTAACAGCTTTTAATTCCAAATCAACTCATAATGATTTTTGTTTTAATATCAAGCCAATATAACCAAACTCATAAATGTCTAATATTCACAGCCCAATAATACAGTCTTAAATTAGGAAGTGCAAGTTCACCATCTTTTGCAGATCTTTGTAAATTATACTTATTAATTCGTGGTCTCATTGTTCCAAATAAAGGAAGAAATAAGAGAGTCAATTTGATCGAAAAAAATTTTAGTTAAAAAGATAGGTATACCAAGCAAGGCAGTAAGGGGGTTTGGGTCAAATTGGACCCAAAAAAGTTGTGAAAAGGTATGGAATACTTCCCACCAAAACTTTTCAATTGTAGGGCCAAACCAAATCATATAAATTAAAGAGGCATCAGCAGTGTTGCATTTATTACAAAGTGGAGAAACAGTCGGGTAAAAACTGGAGAGCTTCTGTTCAGAATCTTAAGCTTTATGAACCACTTTAAATTGTAGAAGAGAATGGCGAGCACAGAAAGATGATTTATTAACCCGTTTAAGAATTCTATTCCATCTATCATCAGAAATCTGACAATTTACGTCATCCACCCAAGCTCTTTTTATTTTATCAAAGAAGTCTTGTCTAGAATCAATCAACAAGTTATAGATACCGGTAATAGAACCATTTACAAAAGTGTCCTGGTAAACCTCTTCTGCGCCCTCTCCAAAGCCCCGACATCCTTCCGAGAATGGGGGCGGCCAGAACTGTATGAAACACTCCAGATGTGGTCTAACTAGTTTTATAAAACTGTGTTACGAACTGTAACGTTTTAGAAACGAACCAGCAGCAACAGAGTTCACACTGGAGTCTGGATTTGATGTTAAACCCATTCTCTTTATTAGTATCTACTAATTTAATGAAATAAAGCAAAGTTAGCAGTGTTATAGATGTGTAAATATAACTCCCAAACTATCGAGCCTGAGGGAACAAAGCTCAGAGTCTTGAGATGGTAAAGTAGGAAAGTTCAGTAATCCACGGAATAAATGATGGGAGAGAGATATTTGTAATCCAGGGTGAAACGTAGAGAAAAGGCCGTTACATCAAAATAACCGTCGACGAAGTTCTTATCCGTTGAATCCGTCCACATTCGAGTTATCGGCGAAAGTGACCTGTCACAGGAATACCGTCTTCCAGGGATTACCACACAACATACCCAGGCAAAGGTTAACACAAGATATTCCAAACCCCACTCCTATGGATTATACGAAGTGACAGCCACACACATCCGTTGTGCACTGCGTGCCGATGATCAACCCAATCTTTTGGGCATAGCAGTGACAAGCTGAAGTCTCTCTCACTCTTTCTCTCTTCTTCTCCCTCTATCTCTCTCACCCCTCCCTCTCCTCCCTCTCTCCTCCCCCCTCTGTCTCTCTGTCTCTGCCGCAGCGCCTGTGTGACGTCACAGACCCGCCTCAGTCAAGCACTTAAAGCGACACTCACAGTAAACGAATCTGCGGTCTCGTAACACAGTGCACCTCTAAAGTCTGACAGCAGACCAGCGAGTGAATCTTCGATGGTGCAGAGTCAGAAACCAAAGAGTTGCCAGCCTGAGTCAGGCTTTGGGGCTCCAGAGAGAGATGGGGTCTAGAGTTTACGAGGAGGAGGCGGAATCAGACCAGCAGGATATGGCTACAAAAGGAAGATCAGAAAAATTTGGAAACTGGTTGACCGAAAAAAAAAGATGGTTAGTTTCTGCAAAATACTAGTGGAAATCAAAAGATCAGGCAGCAATTGTGGAAAGGAATAAATAAACAACTTTTAGACCGATCCTCTTCAGCATGCCCAGACTGTGGACTCCGCTGCTTAGTTGCTACCTGAACTGCAGAGCTCCTCCAGCATTTTGTGTGTGTGCGTCTCTGTATGTCCAGCCACTGCAGAATCTCTTGCGTTTTATATCCACATTTTACCTTGGCATTAAATACACGTTGATATTATATTGTTTATGTGAGCCGCTTCCTGCGTTAAAAAAGCTGCAGATTTTTTCTATATACCCGAAAAAAAATGAGATATGGACATTGAACCGGTGCTTCAAGAACTGCTTAATGGCACCGTTATTACCCTTAAGGCCCTGCGCGAATAATTCTTATCAGGCACTGAAGCACTGATGAACTGCGCAGGCGTCAGGCTGACAACGTCCCCGAGTATCACGCATGCGCGCAGCACACGAGGCCTGGAAAATGTCGGTTGCAGGTAAGAGCGATTCTCCGTGTTTTTATCTTAAACACCGACTTCGGGATAATTCCTCTGAATTTCGGACACCGTGGGCAGCAATCCCGGGACAGTCCTGTTCTCTTCCCTCTCTCTCAGCCCCACGATCCGTACACGGGCCCCGGGGAGCTCCCGGCTGATGAGGGAATGGGAACCGATGGATCTCTCAGACAGAGCAGAGCTCCAGCTATCTAAATGCAAGGATTAGGAACTCGGAGAAAGGGAACAAAACCCGTCTGTGGACACTCTCTGGAGGTCCAAGATTCGTATGTTACACGACCGCTGGACTAAGTGTGTAAATGTAGGAGTGGACTATGTTGAAAAATAGATGTGCTAGATTTTCTAAAATTGACTCCTTCTACCTTAGACCACAACCTTATCTGTCATTCCTTTATTTATTTATTTATTTATTTATTTATCTATCTATCTATCTATCTATCTATCTATCTAATATGGAAAAGCAGTATAACATTAGATGATCATCAGCATAAGATGAAAGTTTAAACCTTAGCCTTTGTTTTAAATTAGTACCTACTCTTTTCTGTGATTAGAAAACCGGAATCTTGGTTAAGTTACCGGACATAAAGTATGGTGAGGTGCAGTGCTAGCATTGTAGATTAGCAAAGATTCTACTGTGGATTGGACTTCCAGAGCACAGTTACTGGATATCCACAGGACAGTACTGTCAAAGACTAAGATGGTACTTTCAAATAGAATTGGAAAGGAAATGAGAGGGAATTTTTGAGTGATGCAGGGCAAGAGAAAAGGATTGGAGTTGAGAGGATAGTTCTGGTTGATGATCTCCTTTCATGCCAACAATAATTTTATAAAATTGTTCTGTGATTCTGTGTGAAGCTTTCCCTGGTCATTTGCCACCTCTTCTTGTGATTCTGCTCCTAAATGTGAAGACGTGGAGAAGTGAGTTTAAAATTATGCCATTGAACTGGTTGTAAGAATGGACCACACCTATTGGTCCTCATTTGGTTTATTCAGAGCCTTGTCAATAGCATGAATAACTGAATAAACATTTCATTAGAATGGGGTAGATTAAACCGAATATATAGGATCTTTAAATTATACACCTTCCCACTTATTATTTTTGCTGGAAAAGAGATGTTGAAATTCTAAGTAATCCTGACTAAAGTGTATTAATGTTTGAAAAAAAAAGCTCAAGGTCAAATAAGTGTGAAACATTTGTAGAGTATTTTATAGGAAGGGACATTAAAGACATTCATCATTCATGCTGATTTTTCCTCCCAGCACTGCCGCAAATACACAAACCACCCCACCTCCCTTCAAATCTACTCCATGCTATGCCTGGTGAACCAGCCAAGATTAGCAGTTCACCATCTGTGGGAAAAATTGAGTACAAATACCTAATAAGGTTGGGATGTGTACATTCGTCTCCCAATTTATGATGTAGGAGCATTGACATTATGCTGCTTTGTGCGTAAAATATACAATCCTCTTTGTTCAATTCTTTATTAGCTCGTGAACTTACAAGTTTGCTTCAGGGAGTTAAGCAATTTAATTTTAAACAACAGCATGAATTGACAAATGTTACCAATTTTAAATAGCAAAAAGTTTATAGTATTTTTTTCCTGGGAAAAAATAGAAGTGGGGAAAAAAAAGACTTTTGGTCTGAAGTTTGAATAGTGTTATCATGTGACTGCATTTTTCAAAAAAAAGAACAAAGATTGTAGTTATCCAAATGCAGAAGGGTTAATCCTACGTTAAACTTGTGAATTAGGATTAAGAGATCCAAGATAATGTTAATTTAATGAAATCATTTAAATCCAATTAATGCTTTAAATCTACACTATACATTCAAGAATGCATTTTAGGTAGCTCAACACCTCAAGCAGGTCAGTCAGGTATCTCTGCTCCCTTTAAACTTGCACGTTTCTGTTTCCCAGATGACTTTGAAACTTACTTTAACCTTATTTTCTGAGCTTCTTTTAAACTTGGAGGTTATGTGGAACACATCATTCTGTAATGTGATGTCTAAAAACAGTGATTTGGAAGTGAGGTATGATGCATTAATATGAGAACATCTAATAATACAGAAAATCTGCTGGTCCGACACCCAAGACCCAACCATGGCAGGTTCACTAAGTTTTACTGTGGTTGGTCACATGTTTGGAGGGCTGTCGCCTGAAAGTAATGATCATTAATCACCATCAATGTGACATAGTTCACACTGAAAATAAAAGCACAAGGGAGAAATCGGCCTCTGCCGCACCTTTTTTTCAGAGTGCTCAGTGGTTCATTGAAATCAGGTCCAGAATTTACCTGCACTTCTGATGGGAAATCTGTTGGATGTGTTTCTGACAAACATACACCCAAAAAATGTAATGAGTCAATGCACCAAGTGGATTGAACACCAGCACTTTTGAACATTGTGTTTCAGCCTATTCTGTTTCAATCTTTATGAAATGTGAAATAATATGAAAGGTCTAGAGCTTGATAGAGGGCTAAAAGATTACGAGAGGCATAGACAGGGTGGATAGTCAGTACCCGTTTCCCAGGGCACCAACAGCAAACACCAGAGGTCATATGTATAAAATTAAGGGAGGGAAGTTTAGGGGAGACATCAGGGGTAAGTTTTTTTTTACACAGAGTGTTGTGAGTGACTGGAATGACTTGCCAGGGGTGATGGTGGAGGCTAAAACATTAGGGGTATTTAACAGCCTCTTGGACAGGCACATGGATGAAAGAAAAATGGAGGGTTACTGGGTAGTGTGGGTTTAGTTCTTTTTTTTAAGGTTTATATGGGTTGGCACAACATGGAGGGCTGAAGGGCCTGTACTGTGCTGTCGTGTTCTATTCTATGGCTCTAAAATCTTTTACATCACCAGTTGAGAAAATCATCTTTGATCTACCTCCAATCACAAAGAGGAAATCTGCAGATGCTGGAAATCCAAGCTACACACACAAATTGCTGGAGGAATTCAGCATTAGTACTCTTTTCCATAGATAATGCCTGGCCTGCTGAGTTCCTCCAGCATTTTGTGTCTGTTGCTTGTTCTACCTCCTCTCGGTCTGCATTTTTCTACCAGTGAGAACTGGCTACGTAATGATATCAAACACCTTTGCCCTGGGCAACAAGTAGCTTTCACATCACAAATGTGCCAGACTCCAGGGAGACAGACTACCACCCTTAAAGGCAGTATTCCTTGGCATTACCATCACTGAGTTCACCACTGTCAGTCACCTGGGTGAGACTTCAGGGGAAATATTTATGTACAATACTGTGTGTGTTGTGGTGATGCAAGAGTTGCTGGAGAATTTTCTAGTGGGAAGAAGTGGAGTGATATTTGGAAATCTGAAATTGAAAGCATCATTTAGCAAGAAAATCACAAATAGGTGGTTTGCAGAAGCTGTGGCGAGTAAATCCTTCATTAACCTGTTACATAGGTTGTGTGAGAGTGCAGATGAACTCAATCAAGACTCAACCAGAGGAGATTAAAGATCTTACTGACAGTGACTTGCTCGCTGTTGAAATGAATACCTCTCTATATGAAATTCAGTTTGCACATGTTGTTGTCACTGGGTAAAAATTGTACAGTACAAGGTTTTGCACACACTGGTCATTACAAATTAGAGGGGATATTGGTGGGAAGGCGGGGAGACCTCCAGTGTCCCTGACGCCCTCACGTAGAAGGTGTATATCCAGCTGCACTTTAAGGAGTTGGAGTAGGTAATGGATGAATTCCGCATCATCCAAGCGTCAGGGGGTGTGATAGGTATGACGTGCAGAGAGGTGAGTTGCACCCAAGGTGCAGGACACAGGAAACTGGGTGAGAGTCAGGAAGGGGAATGAGGTTAAATAGCCATCGCCGAGTACTCTTGTTGCCATCCCACACAACAACAGGTGGACACTTTAGAAACTGTTGGGGGGAATTACCTGGCAGAGGAAAGTCAAAGGGGTGATAGGGGATTTGTTAGTTAGTGGAACAGAACTAGAAAGGGATGAGTATCCTATTGGCAAGGCTTGCTGGTGCTCCCCTGTGGGGTGGGTGGTTAAACTAAAGTTGCAGGGAGGATTGGAGCCAGAATGACAGAACAGATAGTGGAGAGGTTGAATTGAATCGAATTGACTTTATTATTTACATTCTTCATACATGAGTTGTAGAAATCTTTATGTTATGTCTCTGTCTAAATGTGCAATGTTAAATTTTTTAATAGTTTATAATAAATAGTATGTACAACAGGACAGTCAGGATAAATAAAAGTACAATTGTATCAGCATGAATTAATCAATCAGATGGCCTGGTGGAAGAAGCTGTCCCTAGGCCTTTTGATCCAGGCTTTCAGGCTGTGGTACCGTTTCCCAGATGGTAGCAGCTGGAACAGTTTGTGGTTGGGGTGGCTCTGGTCCCCAATGATCCTTTTTACACAGTGGCCCTTTTTACACACCTGTTTTTGTCAATGTCCTAAATAGTGAGAAGTTCACATCTACATATGCGCTGGGCTGTCCGTACCACTCTCTGCAGGGTCCTGCAACTGAGTGAAGTACAGCACCCATACCAGGCAGTGATGCAGCCAGTCAGGATGCTCTCAATTGTGCCCCTGTGGAAAGTTGTTAGTATTTGGGGCCCCGTCCCACACTTCCTGAACCGCCTGCGGTGAAAGTGGTGCTGTTGTGCCTTTTTCACCACACAGCCAGTATGTACAGACCAGGTGAGATCCTCGGTGTTGTGTGTGCCAGGGAACTTAAAGCTGTTCACCCTCTCAACCCCAGATCCTGGGTCAGCCTGTCTCCATTTCTCCTGTCGTCTACAGCCAGCTCCTTTGTTTCAGTGACATTGAGGGCAAGGTTGTTTTTTTGACACCAAACAGATGTCATTCAGACCTCAGGACATGAAATTATGATATTGTAGCCATTACTTGGACTTGCTTGCGCCCAACAGTCTGAGGGATTTCAAGGAACAAATCTGTAGAGAGATTGCGGACTATGCCAAGAAACAAAGGTTGATAAAGTGAGTGATTTTAACTTTCCGTTTATTGACTGGAATCCTAGGCTGTAAAAGGACTAGATGGGGTAGGGCTTATCAAATCTACCTTAATCAGTATGTAAAATTCCCTATGTAGAAGTGTGCAATAAGCTATTGGGAAGTGATCTAGGGCGAGTGACAGAAATTAGTGTATGGGAACACTTTGTATCTACTGATCATGAGATTCCAAGTAAATACAGAAAAGCAGAGGCCTGGACCTCTCTTGAGATTCTAAATTGGAGAAAGGCCAATTTTTATGATATTTGCAAGGATTTGACAAGTGTGGATTGGGACAGGATGTTTTTTAGCAAAGGAGAACTTGGTAAGTGGGAGTTCTTCAGAAGTGAAATTTTAAGGGTGTAGAGTTTGTATGTGTCTGACAAAATAAAAGTTGAATGGTAACTAGTGCAGGGAATCTTGGTTTTCAAGAGATATTGAGGCCCTGCATATCTCATTCCTCTAAATGCCGCGGACTGTTGGGTGCAACCAAAACTCATTAATGACAACCATTTCATAATTCCACTCCTGAACTCATCTGACTTTCCTTTAGTTGTCTTCTGTTGGATTCTAAAAGCTTCCTAATGGTCTTTTGCTCTTTTGTTTGCCCTCTGCTCTGCTTTTATGTTGGTTTTGGATTCTCATTTAACGCACGTTGTGCCCTGCTGCCATTCCAATGCTTCCACGTCTTTGGGATGTATCGATTACTCAGCTCTCGAATTGCTCCCAGAAACTCCAGCCATTGCTGCTCCATTGTCACTCCGACCTTTTCCCTTCCAAACAAGTTTGGCCAGCTTCTCTGTCGCAGAAACATGGAGAAGTTCAGTGGAGAAACAGGCTATTTGGCCCATTTAGTCAATGCCACAAAAACATTTAAGCTACCTGCAACTACCTGCACTGGGATCATCACCCTCCATACCCCTACCATCCAGGTACCTGTCAAACTTCTCTTAATGGTGAAATCGAGCTCATATTCACCACTAGTGCTGACATCTCAATCTGCACTCTCACGACCATTTCAGCAAAGAACTTTTCCAAATGTTCCCGTTAAATTTTCACCTTCCCCACTTACCCATGACCTCTGGTTGTCGTCCCACCCAACCTCAGTGGAAAAAGCTGCTTGCATTTACCCTATCTATACCCTCATAATTTTGTTTACTTCCAACAAATCCTCAGAGCAATGTATAATTTCCTTGCTAATGTTTGGAGCCTTTTTTAGGTGTATAAGATGATGAGGGGCATTGAGTGTGTGGATAGCCAGAGGATTTTTCCCAGCGTTAACATGGCTAACAGGATGGGGCATAGTTTTAAGGTGCCTGGAAATATATGCGGAGGGGATATCAGGGGTAGGTTTTTTACACAGAGAGTGTTGGATGTGTCTAATGCAATGCCAGCAGCGGTTGTCGAGGCGGATACAACAGGGACTTTTAACACTCTCTCAGATAGTTACATGGAGCTCAGAAACATAGAGGACTATGTGCTAGGGAAACCCCAGTCAGTTTCTAGAGTAAGTTACATAGTCGGCACAGCACTGTGGGCCAAAGGGTCTGTAATGTGCTATAGATTTCTATGATTCTATGAAATTCAAGGGAAATCTCCAAACCCACGGAGTGGTGACTAGTAGTGAATAGTGGGAAAGTTACTGGAACGTATGTGCAAGAACCGGAAATATAAGTATTTGGATAGATGTGGACTGATTAAGGATAGACAGCATGGCTTTGTGCATGGTAGGTCATGTCTAACCAGTCTTACAGAGTCTCTTGAGGAAGTTATCAGGAAAGTGGTTGAAGACAAGGCAGTGGATGTTGTCTACATGGACGTTAGCAAGGCACTTGACACAGTCTCATATGGGAGGTTGGTCAAGAAGGTTCAGTCACTCAGCATTCTAGATGAGATAGTAAATTGGATGAGACACTGTCTTTGGCAGAAGCCAGAGTGTGGTAGCAGATGGTTGCCTCTCTGACTGGAGGCCTGTGACTGGTGGTTGCCACAGGGATCAGTGCTAGATCTGTTGTGGTTTGTCATCTAGATCAGTAATCTGGATGATAGTGTGGTTAACTGGATTAGCAGATTTATGACCACCAAGACTGGTGGTGCAGTGGACAGCGAGGAAGACTATCATGGCTTGCAGTGTGATTTGGACCAGCTGGGAAAATGGTTTGAGAAATGGAAAAGGGAATTTAATGCAGACCAGTGTGAGTTGTTGCACTTTAGTCTGACATACCAAGGGAGGTCTTTCACAGTGACTGGTCGGGCACGGAGGAGTGCTGTAGAAGAAAGGGACCGGGGAATACAAGTCCTTAATTCACTGAAAGTGGTATCACAGTTAGATAGTGACGGAAAGAAAGATTTTACCCCATTGGCTTTCAAGAACCAAATACTGACGATAGATGGATATTATGTTGACTTGTAAAAGAGGCCTAATTTGGAGTATTGTGTGATGTTTTGGTCACCTACCTACAGGAAAGATTTAAAAGAGATTCAAAGATTTCAGAGAAAATTCACAAGGATGTTGCCAAGTTTGGAGGACTTGGGTTATAAGGAAAGACTGAACAGGTCAGGACTTTATTCTCTGGAATGTAGAAGATTGAGGTGAGATTTGATTGTGGTAGAGGGGCACAGATAGTGTCAATGCAAGCTGGCTTTCTCCACTGAGATTGGGTGGGACTTCAACCAGTGGCCAGGGGTCAAGGGTGAAAGGTGAAATGTTGAGGGGAACATGAGGGGAAACTTCTTCATGCAGATGGTCATCTTGGTTTGGAATGAGCAGCCAGCACAAGTGGTGCATGCGAGCTCGATTTCAACATTTAAGAGGTTTGTGTAGGTACCTGGATGGTAGGGGTGTGGGAGGGGCAATTTAAATAGTTCAGCACAGACTAGATGGCCCAAAGGACCTGTTTCTGTGTTGTACTTTTCTACAAGAACCTGAAATATTACAAAAATTCACTCTAACCCCTTTTAACAGCTGTGCCGACCAACCAGTCATCTCAGCACGATTTTTATATGGTGTTAAAACTGTAGCACCTTAAGTTAATAACACATAAAAGAAAATCCCTGATGCACATCCACAAAGACAATTTGCGTGAGACTGTTTAGGTTACTGTGGGGCCAGGCACCCATACTGCTCAGCAGGAACAGGGAATAATACCAATGGAGAGAGTCAAACTGAACCAAGGCACAGATTGGAGACGGCAGAAATGCCCCATTCTTATAGAGACACGAAGAGCATCAGGGAATTGATGGTCATTCCAGATGCCAGCACTCTGCCCAGTCAGGAGATGATTTCTCTGTCCAACTTGGGTTGAACCTCACTGTAACAGTGTGATACCAAATCAAACCTTGGTAACTCAAGTAATCTCATCTGAAATGTTGTCCTAAACCCTTTGATGGATTTTGTAAATCTTTCCACAGGTTAAAAACGAGAAGGAATTTGTCGCCGGGAATCTCAAACACAACACGCTAGTTTTGCTGTCTCTGTCTGGATATTTAAGAAGTGGAGCAAGGGATTCACTCCATCATCCTTCCTGCTCAGACTGTGGGGAGGGATTCACTCGATCATCCTTCCTGCTCAGACTATGGGGAGGGATTCACTCGACCATCCTTCCTGCTCAGACTGTGGGGAGGGATTCACTCGGTCATCCTTCCTGCTCAGACTGTGGGGAGGGATTCAATTGATCATTTGACCAAATAGCAAGCCAGTCATTTTACACAGAAGAAAGGCTGTTCACCTGCTCAGACAGTGGGAATAGATTCACTCGGTTATCACAATTGAATGTACATCAGCAAGTTCACACTGGGCAAGGCCATTCATCTGTTCTGTGTGTGAGAAAGGATTCAGTTGGACCTGTGGACACATCAGTCAGTTCACACCACACTGGGCAGAAGCTGGTGATCTGTTGAATTTCTGAGAAAGGATTCACTCAGTCATTTGACCTAATGGCTCACCAGCAAGTTCACACTGGGGAGAAGCCGTTCACCTGTTCAGTCTGTGAGAAGAGATTCACTCAGTCATCCCAACTACAGAGACATCAGCGAGTTCACACTGGGGAGAAGCCATTCACGTGCTCAGAATGTGGGAAAGGATTCAGTGAGTTATTTAGCCTACTTAGACATCAGCGAGTTCACACTGGGGAGAAGCCGTTCACCTGCTCAGAATGTGAGAAGAGATTCACTCAGTCATCCCAACTACAGAGACATCAGCGAGTTCACACTGGGGAGAAGCCATTCACGTGCTCAGAATGTGGGAAAGGATTCAGTGAGTTATCCAACCTACAGAGTCATCTGCGAGTTCACACTGGGGAGAGGCCGTTCACCTGCTCAGAATGTGGGAAGGGATTCACACTGTCATCCCACCTACTGGTACATCAGCGTGTTCACACTGGGGAGAAGCCGTTCACCTGCTCAGTCTGTGGGGAGGGATTCACTCAGTCATCCCACCTACGGAGTCACCAGCAAGTTCACACTGGGGAGAAGCCATTCACCTGCTCAGTCTGTGGGAAGGGATTCACTTACTCATCCCACCTACAGAGTCATCAGCGAGTTCACACTGGAGAGAGGCCGTTCACCTGCTCAGTCTGTGGGAAGAGATTCACTGATCCATCCAACCTACAGAGTCATCAGCGAGTTCACACTGGGGAGAAGCCGTTCAGCTGCTTAGTTTGTGGGAAGAGATTCACTCGCTCATCCAGATTACTGGAACATCAGCGAGTTCACACTGGAGAGAGGCCATTCACCTGCTCAGACTGTGGGAGGGGATTCACTCATTTATCCAGCCTACAGAATCATCAGCGAGTTCACACTGGGAGAAGCCATTCATCTGCTTAGTCTGTGGGAAGAGATTCACTTGCTCATCCAGATTACTGGAACATCAGCGAGTTCACACTGGAGAGAGGCCATTCACCTGCTCAGAATGTGGGAAGAGATTCACTCGCTCTTCCACACTACAGAGACATCAGCGAGTTCACACTGGAGAGGAGCCATTTACCTGCTGAGAATGTGGGAAAGGATTCACTCAGTCATTCCAACTACTGGCACACCAGTCAGTTGTTATGAATCCCTAGGTTTTGTTTGCTGTGGACTGTCATTTTAAGAGAGAGAGAGAGAGATTAGGAAGGTGAATCAGTCTGACTTGCAGCTTGTTTACATCACTCCCAGCTTGTTCAGTTTTAACTGAGGACACAGACGCTCAGAGTCAGACGGAGATGAATGAGGAAAAATGGAAGGATCGAAACAAGGGAAATAGGTGCCAAGGGTCACTGTTTGGAATTTTCCTATGCCCACAAGTGTGGGTTAATTATCGATTCATTGTACATCGAATGTGTGGTTGTCACCTCGTTTGATCCATAGGAGTGGATCTGATTTGGGGTATCCTGTGAAGACCACTGATGTGTTACCCCTTGCCTGGGTGTGGTGTGGTAATTCACTTGAAGACGATATGCCTTGTGACAAGTCACTTTGGGTGATAATTAGTATGTGGATTTGGAAGGATGACAGATAAAATCTACAGTGACTGTTCTCTTGTTTTACCACCATGGAACCTGCGGAATTCGACATAATTGCCTTCTATCGACATTTACCCTGGATTACAAATATCTCTCTCATCAGATATTCCGTGGTTGAACTGAACTTTCATAATTTACCATCTGAAGACTCCAAGCCTTGTTTCCCCCTAGCTCAATAGTTTCGGATTTATATTTACACACATATATACACATAACACTGTTAACTTTTGTTTATCTTGCTTAAGTTACTATATTATAAGTAGATTCTAATAAAGATAGTTTTACGATCAAAAACAGACTCCTGGTGTAGTCTCCACGAGGAAATCTGCAGATGCTGGAAATTCAAACACATACAAAATGCTGGTGGAACACAGCAGGCCAGGCAGCATCTATTAGGAGAAGCACTGTCAACGTTTCAGGCCGCGAACCTTCGTCAGGCAGTCCTGATGAAGGGTCTCGGCCTGAAACGTCGACTGTGCTTCTCCTTATAGATGCTGCCTGGCCTGCTGTGTTCCACCAATATTTTGTGTGTGTTGTTCCAGGTGTAGTCTATTTGTGCTGATTCGTTTCTAAAGCATTACGATTCATAACAAAATTGGGGCCTGCATCTGGGATATGAACAGCTATGAGGGCGTAGTCATTAATTATCGATTTCATTGGGGAAGTCCCTTTTGATTTATTTGTGTGTGGAAAATCAGCAGTGGATGCTGATTATTGTTTGGAAGCAGCAACCTCTGAGGCATTAGAGGATGCCAGACGGATTGAGTTGTTGAGTCTTGTTAGAAGGTTAAAATTTGTTATGTTGAAATTGACAATGAGGAGGGCACAGTTGCAGAGGGTAACAGCTGAACATTATGTTTCCGAGAGTGTGTTTAAAGTGGAGGAGTTGGAGGTGTTTCCTGAAAGTAAACCTCGTGAGCTTGAGCTCCAGTACGAGTGAGAAAAATTAAAGATGAAGGCTGCAGAAAGGCAGGGGCAGTTTGAGGCTATAGAGGCAGAAAAACAGAGAGGAGGCAGAAAAATAGGGAGGAAGCAGAAAGACAGAGGCTATTCGAGCTGGAAAAGATACAGTGGTTGCAGCAAAGGGGTCTAGCGTTAGACTCTGGTGATGAGTTTGAGGCCAGTCAGGAAATTAAATTGGTACCTCCATTTGATGAGAAAGAGGTTGATGAATACTTCCAGCATTTTGAGAAGGTTGCTTAGAATTTAAAGTGGCCAAAAGAGGGTTGGTTCTCTTACAAAGGGGGAGGCTTAGCAAGCCTATTCTGCTTTGACAGTTGATGAAGCAGCTGATTGTGACATAGTGAAACAGGCTGTGCTCAAAGCTTATGAGTTGGTCCCAGAATCATACAGGCAAAAGTTTAGAAATTTGTGGAAATCTGTGAACCGGACGTATCTAATTTGCTTATGAGAAGTCTGTGTGTTTTGATCGCTGGTGCACATATATGATGATATATATGATGATGATAAATAAATGATGATTTTTAATAGCTTGAAAGAGTTAGTTTTAATTGAAGAATTCAAAAAGTGTGTCCCTGATGACATAAAAACATATTTAGATGAAAAGGATGCTGCCACTTTGCAGGAGTCTGCTAGATTAGCAGATGAGTTTGCTTTAACTCATAAGTTTAAGTTTACCCAGAATAAGAGCTTCCAAAAGAGTAGCAGGGTCACCAGGGTAAACGAGAAATTATAGCTGGGACTAGTGACAAGTGTAAGGATGAAGGGAAGCAGTTGAAAGAGAAATATTCTGGTCTTGCTTGTTACTATTGTAAGTAAGCTGGTCATATGATGGCTAATTGTTCTGTCCTGAAGAAGAAAAAGGAAAAGGAGGCAGTCCCAAATGCCTGTGTACAGTACGTTGAAGCACCTATAAACCCACAGGGTTCTGAACATTCTGTTGAGGCTCAGTTATGGACTGAGAGTTCTGACCGAATTAAGAAGTAGTTGATCATTTTATGTTAAATGGGTTTGTATTAGTAAAGGAAGGGTGAACCCAAGAACCAGTGAAAATTCTTCAAGTTACTGGTGATTCTCAGTCACTTATATTAGACAGCATTCTAAAGTTTGGTGATGAGACTTAACACTGGTGAGGTAAATCTTATTAAAGGCATTGGGGGTGGCATGGTTTCTGTGCCGTTGTACAAGGTAACTTTACTGTCAGGGCTGGTTTTGGGACCTGTTAAAATCGGATTATGCTCCATTTTACCATTGGAAGATGTTGGTTTGCTGTTAGGGAATGACCTAAAATTGTTCCTGCAGTGCTATTGACAACTAAGACAACCGCTGACGACCCACAGATGGATTTTAACATTTATCCTTCCTGCGCAGGAACTCGAAGTATGGCTAAGAAGTCTGCTGATGCAGACGGTTCTGTGCAGCATGATTCTGATATCCATGATAGCCAACATCAGGATTCAGGTTATGATGTCAGGGAATTTCTGCCTTCATTGTTTCAACAGGATTCAGGTCGTAAGTCTGATGAGAAAGATTTATCCCTGTGTAGGAAGGAGTTTATAGCAGAACAGAACCGAGACCCTGAGATTGAAGCTTTAAAAGAAACAACTTTCTCAGATGATGAGATTAAGAAAGTGCCAGCAGGGTATTATCTCAAGGATGGAGTGTCAATGAGGAAGTGGAGGCCACCTGCTATACCAGCGAGTGAGGAATGGGCAATTGTTCACCAAGTTGTAGTTCCTAAAGTTATATGGCTGAAATTTTAACTTTGGCCTGCAGTATGCCATCAGGTCGACATTTTGGAGTGAATAAAACTGTAAACAGTTATGAAATAATTCTACTGGCCTAATTTGAGGAAAGATGTTGTGACCTTTTGCAGAATCTGTCACACTTGTCAAGTTGTGGGTAAACCGAATCAGGTCACGCTAGTGGCCTCACTCTGCCCTATACCTGCATTCGGTGAACCCTTTTTAAAATTTATAGTGAGGGGACCTTTGTCCTTGTTAAAGGAACAGTGGATTGATGGGGATGTACATCTTAACTTGTTAGACATTGTGTAGAAGTTCAAGAATAAACTACAAGTCTGTAGTCCAGTGAGACAAAACTTAAAGATTTCTCAAAACAAAATGAAGTGTTGGTTTGATAAGTTGGCTTTGGAAAGAAAATACCAGGTTGGGGATAAAGTGCTTGCCTTATCTCCAATATTGATGAATCCACTTCAGGCTAAGTTCAATAGACCGCATGAAATAGTCTCTCAAATTAATGATCTGAATAATGCTATTAAAACACCTGACCAACGTAAACTAACACAGGTGGTGCACATAAATATGATAAAGGCTTATTTTGACAAGCAGGCTCCATCTGTGAGTGTTGTTGTCAAATCATATGAATCTGGCAACCCTGAGAATGAAACAATTGACTTGTCTGAGACTTTTCACAAGCCAAACATGGTCCCAGTTAGGCTAATGAACTCAGTTGTTCCAGAAAACATTGTTAACAAGTCGGCTCATCTGCAGCCAAGACAACAACAACAGCTGAAGGAAGTAAGCCTGATGTTTAAAGATTTATT